>NC_137770.1:125316615-125576615 GCF_963455305.1 Plecotus auritus | reverse complement strand
TCGATTAGTTGCCTCCTGCACGTGCCCCAACCAGGGCTCAGGCCAGGGAGGAGCCTGCAACCGAGGTACGTGCACTTGACCAGAATTGAACCCAAAACCTTTTGGTCTGCAGGCTGATACTCTATCCACTAAACCAAACTAGCTAGGATTCAATGTGGGTTAGGTAAAGTCTGACACATGTCAGACTTATGGATTAAAACCTTTATTCAAGTATCTGGTTATATTCCAAAAACTAAACAATGCTAGGAACATATTAAGAATCCTATATAATAAAAGCGTAGTATGCAAATTGTCCCCTCTACTGCAGTTCTTCCGGGAGTTCGACCAGGAGGCGGGCTGGCAGGGGAAGGGAGGAAGGCCCCGGCTGGTGGCGGCAGGCGGTCAGGGGAAGGGAGGGAGTACCCAGCCAGCAGCCGCTAGGGACTCTACCAGTGCATGAATTTCGTGTACTGGGCTTCTAGTCATATACATGTAAAATGAATGAATCCAAGAATAAAACATAATATCTCATAAACTGAATGGACTTCAATCATCCATAAGTATTGAGCAGAAAGAACAATGCGCAATTTTTTTTAAGAAATATATACAAGAAACTGTTAATCATGGGTTCAGGGTTAGAAAGCAGAGATATTACAAAGCTATTTTTCTTTTCAATTTTATACTTTTAAGCAGTTTGAATTTTTTATCATGAGATGTATTGATTTTAATATATTTGTTAATTACAAAAATTACAATTGAGCTGTGTGTTCAAAATTATATTCTCTAACAAGAAACTAGAGGACAGTTATTTGGTTATTTGTTCTTTTATATTTTTTAATCCTCATCCGAGAATATATTTCTCATTGATTTTAGAATAAAAGGAAGAGAGAGAGAGAGAAAGAGAGAGAGAGAGAGAGAGAGAGAGATACATATTGATTGGCTGCCTCCCGTATGCACCCTGACCAGTGGGTGATCAAACCTGCAACCTAGGTATATGCCCTGATCAGCAATCGAACCTCCAGCCAGGGCTGGTTATTTGCTCTTAACAAGAAGTGGAGTTTTTTCAAAATACATTTGATTAACTGACATTACATGTTAGGAAGCCTGAATCCAAGGGACATAGCATCAAAATGCATATTTATGGGCCCTATAACTATAGAGCAAGCCATTTGTTAAATGTGGGATGGGATCCCAGAACTTAACTTTTTTTTTTCTTTTAAATATATTTTTATTGATTTCAGAGAGGAAGGGAGGAGAGATAAAAACATCAATGAGAGAGAATCATTGATTGCCTCCTGCACGCCACCTACTGGGGACCAAGCCTGCAACTCAGATACGTGCCCTTGACCAGAATCAACCCAAGACCCTTCAGTCCACAGGCCAACACTATCCACTGAGCCAAACCAGCTAGGGCATTATTTTTAACAAGTATCCTCGAGGACTCTGATGCAGGTGATCTATAGATCACCGTTTGAAAACCACTACTCACCAGGCAATTATTCTCTTTTTTACCTCAAGACCTTCCCCCAACTCCAACCCCTGCCCATCACCACACTTGCACCCAGCTCCTTCCAAATTCTTTGCTGAATTTAAGACAGATTACCTAGGTTTTGAGACTCAACCATGTGGAGGGCAGGGCTGTGCTCTCAGAATAATGTGAACATCATTAGAACTCAGACTGAGAAAACAAGCCCACATCCAAGATTTCCCTCAGAAAACAATGCTTGATCTATTTCATCAGAAACACGCTATCAAATACATAATATTCTATGTCACACAGCTTGACCACAATAACTTCAGCCTAGAACATTTCTAATGGATCACTGCAGACTTTTTTAAAAACCTCAGCATACTACCCAAACCGGTTTGGCTCAGTGGATAGAGCGTCGGCCTACGGACTGAAAGGTCCCAGATTCGATTCCGGTCAAGGGCACGTAACTTGGTTGCGGAAACATCCCTAGTTGGAGGTGTGCAGGAGGCAGCTGATCAATGTTTCTCTCTCATCGATGTTTCTAACTCTCTATCCCTCTCCCTTCCTCTCTGTAAAAAGCAATAAAATATATTTAAAAAAAACACACAAAAAAAACACCTCAGCATACCTACAGAACGTTTGATCTTTAGCAATATAGCACTAAGAAACAGCTTTTTCTGCCAGTTTCTGTGGGCACACTTACCTATCTTCTACTGTCTTGTTGGAAGGATAAAAAACTTTGAATGAAAATCCACTTCTTGGAAAAGAGCCCTTTGGGGGGAAAAATGCCTGTAAGTGAATACTAAACTTTTAAAGAATTCTTGTTTTTAAAATCAAATTCCTTGGTCATCATGACTTTAAGTTATAAAATGTGACTATAAAGTGATGTGACAGATTTTTGCTTGATCTTTACAGAGAGAAGATATTACTATAAAATATCTACACTTAAAGCAAACGTCTTTTAAGTTGGCTAGACCATCTTATGCTAACAGGTGTGACTGGAAATGTAAGTAGGAGTGGCTCTACTTAGTATAAGAAATAAACAGTACTGTGTGATGTTAAAGATACATATAAGACACCCAGAATCTTTAAGAAATTTTTCCTATCCCTCTCCCCAGTGAAAATCTAGGTTTCATGCCCCTTCAATGTGCCCTTCAAAGATACTGAACACACATACAGATGTCTGTCCACTACTAAACCAGGGTAGAGATTCTGTCCTTTCAGTCTTTGTGTCCCTGGCCCATTGCCATGCCCATGCCAGGCATTCATTAATGTAAATAAGTATTAAGAAGGGATGAAGCAATATCAAAGGCAAGTTTTGGGCCCAAAAGGTATAAATAAGGTAAAAAAGATGTGATTATGGTAGAAAGTGGTTTACTCACTTACAGGATGAAAAGGTGGAAAAATTCAAAAATAAGGCATTTTCAAATAAAGCATTAATTATGAGAATATCCAAACTATTCAATTTATTTATTTATTTTAAATTTCTTTATTGATTAAGGTAATACATATGTGTCCTTATTCCCCCATTACCCACCACCTCCCATTCATGCTCCCACCCCCCTGTTGTCTATGTCCATTAATTAGGCTTACATGCATGCATATAAGTCCTTTGGTTGATCTCTCCCCCTTAACCCCCACCCTCCCCTACCATCCCTGAGGTTTGATGTTCTGATTGATGTTTCTCTGTCTCTGGATCTATTTTTGTTCATCAGTTTATGTTGTTCATTATATTCCACAAATGAGTGAGATCATGTGATATTTATCTTTCTCTGCCTGGCTTATTTCTTTTTTTTTCTTTTAATAAATCTTTATTCAGATTATTACAATTATTTCTCCTTTTTCCCCCCATAGCTCCCCTCCACCCATTTCCCACCCCACCTTCTGCCCTTACCTCCCCCCCACTGTCCTCATCCATAGGTGTATGATTTTTGTCCATTCTCTTCATGAACCCCCCATGCCCCTTTCCCCCTGAGAATTATCAGTCCACTCCCTTTCTATGCCCCTGATTCTATTATATTCACCAGATTATTCTGTTCCTCAGGTTTTTAATTCACTTGATTTTTAGGTTCGCTTGTTGATAGATATGTATTTGTTGTTCATAATTTTTCTCTTTACTTTTTTCTTCTTCCTCTTCTTTAAGAATACCTTTCAGCATTTCATATAATACTGGTTTGGTGGTGATGAACTCCTTCAGCTTTTTCTTATCTGTGAAGCTCTTTATCTGCCCTTCGATTCTGAATGATAGCTTTGCTGGGTAGAGTAATCTTGGTTGTAGGTTCTTGCTATTCATCACTTTGAAAATTTCTTGCCACTCCCGTCTGGCCTGCATAGTTTCTGTTGAGAAGTCAGCTGACAGTCGTATGGGTGCTCCCTTGTAGGTAATTAACTGTTTTTCTCTTGCTGCTTTTAATATTCTCTCTTTGTCTTTTGCTCTTGGCATTTTAATTATGATGTGTCTTGGTGTGGTCCTCTTTGGATTCCTTTTGTTTGGGGTTCTGTGGGCTTCCTGGACTTGTAAGTCTATTTCTTTCACCAGGTGGGGGAAGTTTTCGGTCATTATTTCTTCAAATAGGTTTTCAGTATCTTGCTCTCTCTCTTCTTCTGGCACCCCCATAATTCTGATGTTGGTACGCTTGAAGTTGTCCCAGAGTCTTCTTACATTATCTTCAACTTTTAGGATTTTTTTTTTTTGCTTTTTGCTTTTTCGGTTGAGTGTTTTTTGCTTCTTTGTATTTCAATTCTTTGACTTGATTCTTGGGTTCCTCTATTCTGTTTCTGGGTCTCTGTATAATATTTTTTATTTCAGTCAGTGTATGTTTAATTTCTAGTTGGTCCTTTTTCATATCTTCGAGGGTCTCGTTATATTTATCGGCCTTTTCTAGGATATTCTTAAAAAGTCTTATAACCGTGGTTTTGAATTCTATATCCAGTCGTTTGTTTTCCTCCATTTCTTTCGTTTGTGATCTGATTCTTTGACCCCGCATTTTCATTGATTCCCTGAGTTGGTAAGGTAGATATTTGTGCTAGGTTTCCAATATGGCCCAGTGGGTCTGCTTCCCCAGTTAACTTGAGGTGGACACTCTTGGTGCACCCCTTTGTGGACTGTGTGTACAGCCTTGTTGTAATTAAGTCTTTATTGTTGTTGGTATCACTGGGAAGAATTGACCTCCGGGCCAGTTGGCTGTAAGGATCAGCTGTGTCTATGCTGGGAGAAGTTCGGTGCTGGAGACAGCCTTATAGGATTAGACTTGCCAAATTGCAATAGCCTCTGTGCTCAGCTTGGATGGGGTGGAGTCTCAGTTTTGGCTTCCTGTCAGCCTTGCCCTGGCGCGCATGTGCGCTTTCAGTCCTCTGCCTTCCCCAGCTCGAGTCTCCGCCTGAGAGTCCAGACTCCCCCCACAAGAGCGTGGGTCCCCAGGGGCTCGCCTGCAACTGGGGTTCACTGCAGTCAGAACTGGGACTGAGTGCCGTCAGGAGCCTCTGACTCCCTTTCACTAGGGAAAGCCTGTGGTAACTTCCGCAGCCTTTGTGCGCACTGGCGAGCGCGTGGTGCGCACTTTCAGTTCTCCACCTTCCCCGGCTCCCGAGTCTCCGCCCGAGAGTCCAGACTCCCCCCACAAGAGCGTGGGTCCCCAGGGGCTCGCCTGGAACTGGGGTTCACTGCAGTCCGAACTGGGGCTCAGTGCAGTCAGAATCCTCTGACTCCCTTCCACTAGGGAAAGCCTGTGGTAACTTCCGCAGCCTTTGTGCGCACTGGTGAGCGCGCGGTGCGCACTTTCAGTCCTCCGCCTTCCCCGGCTCCCGAGTCTCTGCCCAAGAGTCCAGACTCCCCCCACAAGAGCGTGGGTCCCCAGGGGCTCACCTGGAACTGGGGTTCACTGCAGTCAGAACTGGGGCTCAGTGCAGTCAGGATCCTCTGACTCCCTTCCACTAGGGAAAGCCTGTGGCAACCTCCGCAGCCTTTGTGCGCACTGGCCCGCGCGCGCCTTCAGACTTCTGCCTTTCCCAGCTCGAGTCTCCGCCCGAGAGTCCAGACTCCCCCCGTAAGAGCGTGGGTCCCCAGGGGTTCGCCCAGAACTGGGGTTCAGTTCAGTCAGAACTGGGGTTCAGTGCGGTCGGAGGCTTCCTTCCCCCTTCCGCCAGAGAAAGTCAGCCAGGCTCTCAGCCGCCCTTCCTCTCTGCGTGCACAAAGCCCCTTTGCCGTACCTCCAATTCTCTGTGAGCTTTCCTCTTTCCTTCTAGTTGTAGAATTTTCACTCAGCCAGCTTTCCTGTGGTTCTGGATGGTGTCCGTTCTGTCTTTTAGTTGTAGTTTTGAAATTGTTGTGCGAGGCAGCAGTTTAGGTGTTTACCTATGCCGCCATCTTGGTTTCTATGCCTGGCTTATTTCACTTAGCATAATGCTCTCCAGCTCCATCCATGTTGTTGCAAATGGTAAGAACTCCTTTTTTACTGCAGCGTAGTATTCCATTGTGTAGATGTACCACAGTTTTTTAATCCACTCATCTGCTGATGGGCACTTAGGCTGTTTCCAAATCTTAGCTATGAATTGTGCTGCTATGAACATAGGGGTGCATATATCCTTTCTGATTCGTGTTTCTAGTTTCTTGGGATATATTCCTAGAAGTGGGATCACTGGGTCAAATGGGAGTTCCATTTTTAGTTTTTTGAGGAAACTCCATACTGTTCTCCACAGTGGCTGCACCAGTCTGCACTCCCACCAGCAGTGCACGGGGGTTCCTTTTTCTCCGCATCCTCGCCAGCACTTGTCATTTGTTGATTTGTTGATAAAAGCCATTCATTCTGACAGGTGTGAGATGGTACCGCATTGTTGTTTTGATTTGCATCTCTCTGATGATTAGTGACTTTGAGCATGTATTCATATGTCATAGGCCTTCCTTCTGTCATCTTTCGAAAACTGTCTATTTAGATCAGTTGCCCATATTTTGATTGTGTTGTTTATCTCCTTTTTGTTAAGCTGCATGAGTTCCCTGTAAATGTTGGAGATTAAACCCTGATTGGTGATATCATTGGCAAATATGTTCTCCCATACAGTGGGCTTTCTTGTTTTATTGATGGTCTCCTTTGCTGTGCAAAAGCTTTTTATTTTGATGTAGTCCCATTTGTTTATTTTCTCTTTAGTTTCCATTGCCCTAGGAGCAGTATCAGTGAAGAAATTGCTTCGGCATATGTCAGAGATTTTTCTGCCTGTGGATTCCTCTAGTATTTTTATGGTTTCTCGTCGTATGTTTAAGTCCTTGATCCATTTTGAGTTTATTTTTGTGGATGGTGTAAGTTGGTGGTCTACTTTCATTTTTTTGCATGTATCTGTCCAATTTTCCCAACAACATTTATTGAAGAGACTGTCTTGACTCAATTGTATGTTCATGCCTCCTTTGTCAAATATTAATTGAGCGTAGTGATTTGGGTTGAATTCTGGGTTCTCTATTCTATTCCATTGATCTATATGCCTGTTCTTGTGCCAGTACCAGGCTGTTTTGAGAACAATGGCTTTGTAAAACAGCTTGAAATCTGGTCTTGAGATCCCACCTACTTTGTTCTTCTTTCTTAGGATTGCTGTGGCTATTCTGGGTCTTTTTTTTATTCCAGATGAATTTTTGGAGAGTTCTTTCTAGGTCTGTGAAATATGCTGTTGGTATTTTAATGGGGACTTCATTGAATCTATAGATTGCTTTGTGTAGTATGGACATTTTAATGATGTTGATTCTACCAATCCATGAACATGGTATGTTCTTCCATCTGTTTACGTCTTCCTCTATCTCATTTTGCAGTGTCCTGTAGTTTTCCGCGTATAGGTCTTTTACCTACTTAGTTAGGTTTATTCCTAGATATCTTAATTTTTTTGGTGCGGTGGTAAATGGGATTGCTTTTTATTTTTTCATTTTTTAATAAATCTTTATTGTTTAGATTATTACAGGTGTTCCTCTCCCCCCGCCCCATAGCTGGAGGCAGCTGATCGATGTTTCTCCACCTGATTCCCCACCCCACCCCACGCCATGCCCTTACCCCCCACCACTGTCTTCATCCATAGGTATAAGATTTTTGTCCAATCTCTTCCCGCACCCCTCACTCCCCCTTCCCCCTGAGAATTGTCAGTCCACTCCCTTTCTATGTCCCTGATTCTATTATATTCACCAGTCCATTCTGTTCTTCAGATTTTTTATTCACTTGATTTTTAGATTCACTTGTTGGTAGGTATGTATTTGATGTCATTTTGTTGTTCATAATTTTTATCTTTACCTTTCTCTTCTTCCTCTTCTTAAAGAATACTCTTCAGCATTTCATATAATACTGGTTTGGTGATGAACTCCTTTAGCTTTTTCTTGTCTGTGAAGCTCTTTATCTGACCTTCAACTCTGAATGATAGCTTTGCTGGGTAGAGTAATCTTTTTTTTTTTTAAATATATTTTATTGAATTTTTACAGAGAGGAAGGAAGAGGGATAGTCAGAAACATCGATGAGAGAGAAACATCGATCAGCTGCCTCCTGCACACCTCCTACTGGGGATGTGCCTGCAACCAAGTTACATGCCCTTGACCGGAATCGAACCCGGGACCTTTCAGTCCGCAGGCTGACGCTCTATCCCCTGAGCCAAACCGGTTTCGGCAAGTAATCTTGGTTGTAGGTTCTTGCTGTTCATCACTTTGAATATTTCTTGCCACTCCCTTCTGGCCTGCATAGTTTCTGTTGAGAAATCAGCTGACAGTCATATGGGTACTCCCTTGTAGGTAACTAACCGTTTTTCTCTTGCTGCTTTTAAGATTCTTTGTCTTTTGCCCTTGGCATTTTAATTATGATGTGTCTTGGTGTGGTCCTCTTAGGATTCCTCTTGTATGGGGTTTTCTGTGCTTCCTGGACTTGTAAGTCTATTTCTTTCACCAGGTAGGGAAAGTTTTCTGTCATTATTTCTTCTAATAGGTTTTCAATATTTTGCTCTCTCTCTTCTTCTGGCACCCCAAAAATTCGGATGTTGGTACACTTAAAGTTGTCCCAGAGGCTCCTTACACTACCTTCATATTTTTCGATTCTTTTTCTTTTTGTTTTTCTGGTTGGGTGTTTTTTGTTTCCTCATATTTCAGATCTTTGGTTTGATTCTTGGGGTCCTTTGATCTACAGTTGAATTTCTGTATATTCTTTGTTTCAGACAGTGTATGCTTAATTTCTGACTGGTTCTTTTCCATTTTTTGGCATTCTCATTAAGGTCTTTGAAGGTCTCACTAAGCTCCTCGGAGGTCTCATCAAGTTTCTTGGAGGTTTTTAGAAGATTCTTGAGTAACCTTATAAATGTGGTTCTGAACTCTATGTCGTCCAGTAGTTTGCTTTCCTCCATTTCTTTCATTCGTGACATGTTTCTCTGTCTTTGCATTTTGCTGCTTCCCTATGTTGATGGAGTGGCTTTGTGTGGTAGGTGACCTATAGGGGCCAGTAGCTCAGCCTCCCCAATCACCTGAGGTGGACGCTCTTGGTACACCCCTTTGTGGGCTGAGTGCAAAGTTTTGGTGTAGTTAAGCCTTGATTGCTGTTGGTACACTGGGAGGAATTGACCTCCAGGCCAATTGGCTGTGAGGACCCGCTGTGTCTATAATGGAAGAACTGCTGCGCTGGAGACACGCTTATGGTGCAGGACTTGTTTCAGTGGGGCTTCGGTGCTCACTGAGTCTGCCTCTTGAATGTGTCACTTACGGATGTGAGGAGTTGAAATCTGGTGTCTCACACTGACCACTAGGTACACTGGCTTCTGGATCTCCACTGGGGTGCAGGTCAGCTACTGTCTGAGGCCACCCAGCAGGCGCTACAGTGAGAACTACAGTTTTTCTCCTCCTTGCTTGGGGTTTGGAGGTTTTGGAGCTGTCCTACCCGGGCTGCAAGTTTGCTATGTTAAGCAGCAATAGGGCAGGCCATTCATATGCTAAAGCCACTGCTTGGAGCTTGGGTGGGTTTGTAGGTTGTGCGGGGCGGGGTCTCAGGGCGTCACTAGGCTAGGGCGTGGCAAACAGCGATGGCTGCCAGTTAGCCGGCTCTGCGTCTCCAACTGCCTCCCCGTGTCCTGTGCCCCAGCGCAGTAAACAATTATTCCTCCGCGCAGCCCTGCAAGCAAGCCACCCTCACTTTCCGACCCGATGGCAGACAGTCCAGCTTCTCCCCGTAGGAGTTTGGGTCCCCTGCGTCTCCCCAGAAACTGAAGTTTGTCGTAATCCGGAGCTTGTCTCCCTTCGGGTTGAAAAAAGCAGTGCTCCCAGTCGCCCGCCACCAGCCCGATACGCGCGCCTTCGTACCTTAGCTTTTCAGTGCTTGTGCACATCTCAATGCTCTTTTCTCTTTCCTTCTAGTTGTAGAACTTCCACTCAGCCAGCTTTCCCATGGTTCTGGGTGATAGACGTTTTGTCTTTTAGTTGTAATTTTGAAATTGTTGTGCGAGGCAGCAGTTTAGGTGTTTACCTACGCCGCCATCTTGGATCCTCTCTCTGGGATTGCTTTTTTAGTCTTTCTGTAAGTTCACTATTGGTGTATTAGAAATGCCATAGATTTCTTGGCCTTAATTTTGTATCCTGCTACATTGCCAAATTCATTTATTAAGTCTATTAGTTTTTTGATGGAGTCTTTTGGGTTTTTTATGTACAATATCATGTCATCTGCAAATAAGGACAGCTTTACTTTTTCTTTTCCAATTTGGATGCCTTTTATTTCTTCTTCTTATCTAATTGCAATGGCTAATACTTCCAATACTATGTCAAACAGGAGTGGTGAGAGTGGGCATCCCTGTCTTGTTCCTGTTCTTAGGGGAAAGGGTTTTAGTTTTTGCCCATTGAGTATGATGTTGGCTGTGGGTTTGTCGTATATGGCTTTTATTATGTTGAGGTATGATCATTCTATTCCCACCTTGTTGAGAGTTTTTTTCAAGAAAGGGTATTTCGGTGGGGTCTGTTGTTATTTCACCTCTTTCATTTCTGATTTTGTTTATTTTGGTCCTCTTTGCTTCTTGGTGAGCCTGGCTAGAGGTTCATCAATCTTGTTTATCCTTTCAAGGAACCAGCTCTTGGTTTTGTTGATCTTTTGTATTGTTTTTTTGGTTTCAATGTCGTTTATCCGCTTTGATCTTTATTATTCCTTCCTTCTGCTTACACTGGATTTTTCTTGTTGCTCTCTTTCTAACTCTTTGAGTTGCAGGGTTAGGTAATTTATTACCATTTTTTCTTGTTTTTTTCAGTAGACTTGTAGAGCTATGAACTTCCCTCTCAAGACTGTTTTCGCTGTGTCCCATAGATTTTGGATTGTTGTGTTTTCATTGTGGTTTGTTGCCATGATGTTTTTTATTTCTTCTTTGATCTCTCTGGTAACCCAGTCATTGTTTATTAGCATGCTGTTTAGTCTCCATATTTTTTATTTTTTTGGATTGTTTGTATTGTAGTTGATTTCCAGTTTTATGCCACTGTGATCTGAGAAGATGCTTGATATGATTTCTATCTTCTTTTTTAAAAAAAAATTTAATAAATGTTTATTGTTCAGATTATTACAACTGTTTCTCCTCCCCCCCCCCCCCCCGCATAGCTCCCCTCCACCCGGTTCCCACCCCACCCTCTGCCCTTACCTCCCCCACACTGTCTTCATCCATAGGTGTACGATTTTTGTCCAGTCTTTTCCTGCACCCCCCATACCCCTTTCCCCCTGATAATTATCAGTCCACTCCCTTTCTATGCTCCTGATTCTATTATATTCACCAGTTTATTCTGTTCCTCAGATTTTTAATTCACTTGCTTTTTAGATTCACTTGTTGATAGATATGTATTTGTTGTTCATAATTTTTCTCTTTACTTTTTTCTTCTTCCTCTTCTTAAAAAATACCTTTCAGCATTTCATATAATACTGGTTTGGTAGTGATGAACTCCTTTAGCTTTTTCTTATCTGTGAAGCTCTTTATCTGCCCTTCGATTCTGAATGATAGCTTTGCTGGGTAGAGTAATCTTGGTTGTAGGTTCTTGCTATTCATCACTTTGAAAATTTCTTGCCACTCCAATCTGGCCTGCATAGTTTCTGTTGAGAAATCAGCTGACAATCGTATGGGTGGTCCCTTGTAGGTAATTAACTGTTTTTTTCTTGCTGCTTTTAATATTCTTTGTCTTTTGCTCTTGGCATTTTAATTATGATGTGTCTTGGTGTGGTCCTTTTTGGATTCCTTTTGTTTGGGGTTCTGTGCGCTTCCTGGACTTGTAAGTCTATTTCTTTCACTAGGTGGGGGAAGTTTTCAGTCATTATTTCTTCAAATAGGTTTTCAGTATCTTGCTCTCTCTCTTCTTCTGGCACCCCCATAATTCTGATGTTGGTACGCTTGAAGTTGTCCCAGAGGCTTCTTACACTATCTTCAACTTTTTGGATTCTTTTTTCTTTTTTTTGCTTTTCCGGTTGAGGGTTTTTTTTTTGCTTCTTTATATTTCAACTCTTTGACTTGATTCTTGAGCTCCTCTAGTCTGCTGTTGGGTCTCTGTATAATATTTTTTATTTCAGTCAGTGTATGTTTAATTTCTAGTTAGTCCTTTTTCATATTGTCGAGGGTCTCGTTATATTTATCAGCCTTTTCTAGGATATTTTTGAAAAGCCTTATAACCGTGGTTTGGAATTCTATATCCAGTCGTTTGTTTTCCTCCATTTCTTTCGTTTGTGATCTGTTTCTTCGTCTCCCCATTTTTCACTGCTTCCCTGAGTTGGTAGGGTAGGTTTGTGTGCTAGGTTTCCTATATGGCCCAGTGGGTCGGCCTCCCCAGTTAACCTGAGGTGGACACTCTTGGTGCACCACTTTGTGGACTATGTGTACAGCCTTGTTGAAGTTAAGTCTTGATTGTTGTTGGTATTACTGGGAGGAATTGACCTCCAGGCCAGTTGCCTGTGAGGATCAACTGTGTCTACACTGGGAGATTTTCGGTGCTGGAGACAGCCTTATAGAATTAGCCTTGCCAGATTGCAAAGGCCTCTGTGCTCAGCTTGGAAGGGGTGGAGTCTCAGGGCGGAGCAGACAGTCTTGGCTTCCAATCAGCCCTGCCCTTGCTCGTGAGTCTCCAGACCTCTGCCTTCCGCGGTTCCTGAGTTTCTGCCTTACAGTCCAGATTTCTCTAAGAGCGTGGGTCCCCAGGGGCTCGCCCGGAGCTGCGGTTCAGTGCAGTCAGAAGCCTCCGACTCCCCTCCGCCAGGGACAGCCTGTGGTAACCTCCGCAGTCAGTCCTTGTGTGCACTCATGCCTCCAGACCCCTGCCGCCGCGCTCCCCTGAGTCTCCTAGTTTCTGAGTCTCCGTGTGCCTTTCTCTCCACCCGACAGTCCAAACTCCCCCTGTATGAGCCTGGGTCCACAGGGTTTCGCCCAGAACTGAGGTTCAGTGCAGTCGGAACTGGGGTTCAGTGCAGTCGGGGCTTCCTTCCCCCTCTCGCCAGAGAAAGCCAGCCAGGCACTCCACCGCCCTTCCTCTGTGCGTGCACGTGTCTCCGTACCTCAGCTCTTTGCCGCTCCTTCTCCGTGACCTTTCCTCTTTCCTTCTAGTTGTAGAATTTCCACTCAGCCAGCCTTCCTGTGGTTCTGGATGGTGTCTGTTCTGTCTTTTAGTTGTAGTTTTGAAATTGTTGTGCGGGGCAGCAGTTTAGGTGCTTACCTATGCCGCCATCTTGGTTTCTCTATCTGATTTCTATCTTCTTGAATTTGAAGAGACTTTGCCTATGACCCAACATATGGTCTATCTTTGAAAATGACCCATGTGCACTTGAGAAGAATGTATATTCTGTGGCTTTGGGGTGAAATGTTCTGAAGATGTCTATTAATTCCATCTGGTCTAGTGAGTCATTTAGGATTGATGTTTCTTTGCTGATTTTTTGTTTAGAAGATTTGTCAATGGTGATAGTGGGGTATTAAAGTCTCCTACTATGATTGTATTGCTGTCAATCTCTCCTTTGATATCCTCCAGGAGTTTTTTTTATGTATTTGGGTGCTTCTGTATTGGGTGCATATATGTTTACCAGAGTTATTTCTTCTTGTTGGATTGCTCCCTTTCAAACTATTTCATTTAAATAAGGATATAGCCTCTGTTAAAGAATATTAAATTGTGAATAGTCTACCAAAATCAGGCCACAGATTTCAAACAATAAAATAAAATCAGTTGACTATGCTCATCCTTAGAGTAGTTCTCAACCAAGGAAAATTTTGCCCCCTAGGACACATTTGTCAAATATCCTTAGATATTTTTGATGGTTATAAATTGGGGGCTGCTACTTGCATCCAGTGGGTTGAATACAGGGATCCTGCTAAATATCCTACAGTGCACCGGTCAGAGCTCCACAACAAAGATTTGGTTCAAAATGTCAACAGCTCTGTGGCTGAGACACCCCGGGAGGTGGGCACAATACATGTGTATCTGAGGAAGCAGTGACCAATAGTAAGGCACAATGTTTCTAGAAATGACCTAAATGAAACAGAAAAGTGTTAAGGTATAAAATTCACCAGAATTAAGGAAGCATACAGAGCATAAAGCCTCTAGTGGAGACATTTTGGCATCAGCCACAATGTTTATGCAGTCTGTGTTCCCTAAATTTAAAGTCAATCATACTTCTGTAGAAATTCTGATGCAACTTCAAGATTCTGAAGCAACTTCAAGGGTCTGCATAAAAAATGAAGTAATAAAATGTGTCTCAATAAGAATTTCCATATTTATCAGGTTTAGATTTTGGGGACTTGGGCAACTTCTAAAAATCAAAATCCTCTTCAAAGGATAAATACCATTTATATGTTTAAAGAGAATGGATACAGGCTTTGAAAGCAATTCCCTGAAAGTAATCCCAAGGTAAGTTACTTTGAAGGGAAAATATTCATAAATATTCATTTGGATTTATAAGCTTTGGTATATATATATATATATATCTTAGGAAAAAATCACATTACTTTATAGTCACATGCCATACTAAAGGTTTAAGAACTTTCAGTATATACCAAACAAATTCAGTGTTTCATTAATAGTATATTTTTACTCTAACAGTAATATTTTTAAATACACATTTTAAATTTAAAGAAATAACACTCTAATCTTGACAAAGTATGACTATATAATGTTAACTACATTCTTACTGGGTTTATGCAGAGGCATTCGGTATTGGTCAAAGTGAAAGGATCATATTTGTCTGCGATGACAAGTAGATCAGGTAAAGGGTACACTCTCAAAGCATAGTCATATGCCCAGTACACTGGGCAGACATAGAGTGGTAGAGGAGTCAGATGTCCTTGGGATAAGATAGTCTTCACAAACTAAAAAGAATGATACAAAAAAACTTTAGTTCATTTGTAAAATTTAAAACTAACAAATAATTTCAAATTAAATATTAATTACCAAAAAGAATTAGAAAATTTGAGAAACAATTAGAACTCTGAATTACAGAGCTGTAGAAAACACAGAGATGAAATGAGATTGACTGTCCTGTAGTTTAGGAAAAAATTTTTGAGTTTTCATTTAATACCATTTACTGTAAAATCCACTCCCCCAATAGTCATATTGGAGCAACTGTACTTACTAGTATATCTGTATAATAAACTCATTTAGTAATTCTGTTCATCTAAAAATAATTCATAGCGAAAGGAAACAAGATGGCGGCATAGGTAAACACCTGAACTTGCTGCCGCGCACAACCACATCAAAACTACAACTAAAAGACAAAACGGACATCATCCAGAACCACGGGAAGGCTGGCTGAGTGGAAATTATACAACTAGAAGGAAAGAGAAAAGCGCACTGAGACTGAGAGGAGGTGCAGAGGTGTGCAAGTGAAGTGCAGAGGTATGGAGGCACGCAGAAAGGGGCTGGCAACTGGGTACACTGTTGTCTTTTTCAATCGGGAGGGAGATACAAGCTCCCGACTGCTTTGAACTCCAGTTCCGGGCGAGACTCTGGGGACCCAGACTCATACAGGGAGAAACTGGGCTGTCTGGTACTGGGCTGGAACATGAGGGCAGCTTTCTCTCAGAGGTGCTTGCAGCGATCATTGTTCCTGCACGGTGCTGCGGGACACCGGGGACCTCTTCGGGGAAGGGCTGATGGTCAGCCATTGCTGTTTGCTCCACCCTGGTGATTCCCTGGGACCCTGCCCCACCCAATTAACAACCCCACCCAAGCTGTGTGCAGAGGCTTTTGCATATGAATGGCCTGGCCTTTTGCAATCTAAAACCTAACAAACTGCAGCTGGGTCAGATAGCCGCAGAACCTCCAAAAGAAGGCCCAAGGCTGGACAGCAGCTTGCACTGCTTCACAGCTGGGCCTCATCTGGACACCTCCAAACCCTGAACACAGAGGAGAAATCTACAGATCTCTCTGTAGCTCCTGCTGGGTGGCCTCAGGCAGTGGTTAACTTTGCACCTCCTTGGAGATCCAAGAGCCAGTGTACCCAGTGGTCAGAGTGAGACCATCCAGATTACAACTCCTCAGATCCATAAGGGACACACTCAGGGGGCAGACTCAGTGAGCACCAAGGACCCACTGAAGCAAATCTTGCCCCATAAGGGTGTCTCCAGCACAGAAGTTCTCCCATTGTAGACACAACTGGTCCTCACAGCCAACTGGCCTGGAGGTCAATTCCTACCAGTGATACCAACAGCAATCAAGACTTAACTACAACAAGACTGTTCACACAGCCCACAAAGGGGTGCACCAAGAGTGTCCACCTCAGGTAATTAGGGAGGCTGAGCCACTGGGCCCTATAGGACACCTAGCACACAAAGCCACTCTATCAACACAGGGAAGCAGCCAAAATGCGGAGACAAAGAAACAGGTCACGGATGACAGAAATGGAGGAAAGCAAACTACTGGATATAGAGTTCAAAATCACGGTAATAAGGTTACTCAGGAATCTTCTAGAAATCTTCGATAAATTTAGCAAGACCCTCGAGTATATGAAAAAGGACCAACTAGAAATTAAGCATATACTGACTGAAATAAAAAAGAATATACAGAGATCCAACAGCAGACTAGAGGATCCCAAGAATCAAGTTAAATATTTGAAATGAGAAGAAACAAAAAATACCCAACTGGAAAAGCAAAAAGAAAAAAGAATCCAAAAATAAGAAGATAGTGTAAGGAGCCTCTGGGACAACTTCAAGTGTACCAACATCCGAATTATGGGGGTGCCAGAAGAAAAGAGAAAGCAAGAAATTGAAAACCTATTTGAAGAAATAATGACAGAAAACTTCCCCTACCTGGTGAAAGAAATAGACTTACAAGTCCAGGAAGCCCACAGAACCCCAAACAAAAGGAATCCAAAGAGGACCACACCAAGACACATCATAATTAAAATGCCAAGGGCAAAAGACAAAGAGAGAATATTAAAAGCAGCAAGTCAAAAACAGTTAGTTACCTACAAGGGAGTAACCATACAACTGTCAGCTGATTTCTCAACGGAAACTATGCAGGCCAGACGGGAGTGGCAAGAAATATTCAAAGTGATGAACAGCAAGAACCTACAACCAAGATTACTCTACCCAGCAAAGCTATCATTTAGAATTGAAGGTCAGATAAAGAGCTTCACAGACAAGAAAAAGCTAAAGGAGTTCATTGCCACCAAACCAGTATTATATGAAATGCTGAAAGGTATTCTTTAAGAAGAGGAAGAAGAAAAAGGTAAAGATAAAAATTATGAAAAACAAATACATACCTATCAACAAGTGAATCTAAAAATCAAGTGAATAAAAAATCTGATGAACAGAATAAACTGGTGAATATAATAGAATCACGGGTATAGAAAGGGAGTGGACTGACAATTCTTGGGGGGAAGGGGGTGTGGGGGTGCAGGAAGAGACTGGACAAAAATCGTACACCTATGGATGAGGACAGTGGGGGAGGTAAAGGTGGCGGGGGGTACCAGGTGGAGGGGAGCTATGGGGGGAAAAAAGAGGAACAACTGTAATCTGAACAATAAAGATTTATTAAAAATAATTCATAGCTTGAGCAATATTAAGAATAGAAATTTAGCCTATAAAAGCTTTAACTATTATAAAATAAATATAGAAAATGTCTGTATGATCTCTTTTCATAACTTCCAAAAAGGGGGTACATGTATCATGGCACCTTGAAGTTACAAGATAAGCACTACACATCCTTCTGACATATCACAGGAAATATTTAGTAAACATGAACATTTTATTAAAACACATACATGTATTTTGAAGTACAATGTAAGATTTATGAGTTTTAGAGCAAAACAAGTTTCAATGAAATTTCCTGCTGTTCTGGGTTTTCCTCCTCCCATTAGGGGATATTTCAGTGAGAAAGTTGAGAAACACTGATTACTAACAAATATTAACTTACTGACAAAAGTATGTTCAAATTATAACCATAATTTAAATAAACATTAGAGGGTAAATTATCAAGTGGCTTAACAAAATTTTATGTGATGCAACATGTAATAGTTTTATAAAGAAGACTGTGAACTTACATGATTAGGAATATCCAAATTGCTACTAGGAAAACGGACACAGTTTCTGCACATTTTATTCACTAAGTCTTCACGAAAGACAATAATTTCTTGTGTACAATACTGAATTCTGAAATAAAAATAGTAGTTGAATTTGATTTCATCAGAAAAAAAATAAGGTAATTTATTTTTATTTTTTTAAATATATTTTTATTGGTTTCAGAGAGGAAGGAAGAGGGGGGAGAGAGAGAGAGAGACATTAATGATGAGAATCATTGATTGGCTGCCTCCTGCACGCCCCCTACTGGGGATCGAACCTGCAACCCAGGCACATGCCCTTGACTGGAATGGAACCTGGGACCCTTTAGTCCCTGGCTGGTGCTCTATCCACGGAGCCAAACTCGCTAGGCACACATTTGCCTTTTATGCCCTGGCTAGCCACTAGGGCATAAAAGGCAAATGGTTTTATAATACAAAACCATTCCCACTTTCCATTGTTTACCACAGCAAAAATTCAATCAGAATCTATCTATTTGTCCATTCATTAGACAGTAATTTACTGAGCTCTTAATATGTGTATTGAACTATTCTAGAAATGAGTGAACAAAACAAAAGGATCCCAGTCCTCATGGAGTTTACATTCTAATGAGAAGAGGAGGGCGATCAGAGAAAAAAACAATAAATATGATAAATATACAGTACGTTGGAAGATGATTACGTGTATGGGAAAAAGAAAAAGGTCAAGTGGAACATTTGTGGGGAGAGGTCTAGAAGGCTGGAGTATGAAAGAGGATGATCATAATGCAGTTTGATTTGAGCACAGACTTGAAGAGGTGAGAGAGGCAGATAGAGGAAGAACATTGCAGACAGAGGGAACAGGTATAGCAGATGCTCTAAGATGTAGCATGCTTGGCACATCTGATGAACAGAAAAAAAAAAAGCTGTAGTGACTGGAATAAATGAGGAGGAAAAGTAGGAGAGGAAATCAGAGGCATATAATACAGGGCCTGACTACCTTGCAAGGATATTGGCTGTTACTGAATAACATGAGGGGGTCCCATCTTTTAGGATCAGTAAGGGACCTTATATTTAAAGGATCCTCTGACATAGTATTAAGAACAGACTACAGAAGGGTAGGGGTAGAAGCTAGAGACCAACCAGAAGGCTATTATAGTAACCCAGGCTAGAAGATGACAGAGGGTCACAAGCATGAAGCTGTAGAGGCAGCCAATACTGGGTATATTTTGAAACCTTCCTTAAAAAGGTTGAAGGATTACCTGTAAAACTGCATCTGAGAGAAACCCAAAGTTTTGGGCCTGAGCAACCGAAAGGATAAAGGTCCCATGAACTCTGATGAGGAAGGCTACAGAACAGGTTTGGGTCTGACAGGGGAGGAAGAAGATCAGAGGTTCAGTCTGGAGTTGTTTATTAGACATCCAAGGGAAAATGATGAGTAGGCAACTGCATATGTGAGGCTGGAGTTTGGGAAATCTGAGCTGGATATATAAATGTGAGAGTTGTCAAAATATAGATGGTATTTAAAGCCATGGAGATGGATAAGGTCACAGCAGGAGTGAATGTGGGCAGAAAAGAGGAGAACCAAGGACTGAGGGTATGCCCTCAGAAGAGCCTGTGATCATAGTAAGTGGCACAAATAGTAAACATGTAATCTTTTCATTCTTCCATTGTCACTTTTTTAAAAGGATGTGTATGTAATGAGAATATCTATTTTAAAATCTCCATTAGTCGCCAGGCTGAGGTGACTCAGTGGTTGAATATCGACCTATGAACCAGGAGGTCATGGTTTAATTCCTGGTTTGGTAGGGCTCATGTAGGCTCGAGGCAGCTGATCAATGATTCTCTCTCATTATTGATGTTTCTATCTCTCTTTCCCTCTCCCTTCCTCTCTGAAATCAATAAAAATATATATTTAAAACAAACTTCATTAGTCAAACTTCTAAATTCATTATTAGTGAATTATTTAAATATAGTTAAAATATTTTCAAAGTTTTGAGAAACTTAAAGTGAAATTTTATATTTATTTCATAATAGTCACACTTCAGAGACACATTATAAGAATTAATTTTTAAATGAAAGGAAAAAAACCCACAAAATTTTAATATTTACCTGCAAGGATTAGTAGTAAAAACCGAAAATGGCACTCTTTGCCTGAATTCATTAGTAATGCTTTCAGCAAGTGGTGGCCTATAAAAATAATTTATGTGATACAGCGTATATTTTTAAACTTTATAAAATTTTCTTTAGTGTCACAAAATCTCAATAAAACCTACCTTGGTAAGATGGAACCAAATCCAGGATCCTCTGGACCAGGTACAAACACAAAACGACTACTGTAGCAAAATTCAACATAATTCATTTTAAAAAATTGCAAACCAATCCAATTTTCTAAAAACAAGTTATTGCCTTTAATTAAGTAATGCATTTAAGAGATTTAGAAATTACATGCATTTTAATAAATGAACTGCTAAAAGTCTCCAGACCAACACTACCAGTAAACCTTTCGCAGTGACATAGCTGCACTGTCCAGTAACTGAGTGCTTGACCTGTGGCCAGTGCAACTAAATGTGAGGTTTTTTTTAACTTTAAATAATTTAACTTTAACTTAAAGAGACACATGTGGCCAGTGACTATCCTATTGAAGAATGCAGCTCTAGACTTAGAGCAGGGGTGGGGGACCTTTTTTGTACCAAGGGCCATTTGGATATTTATGACATCATTCAAGGACCATACAAAATTATCAACTTAAAAATTATGAAAAAAGCTCCTAGATTTATTGAATTTCAAGACCCGCCTGTGGTTACCTTGGCAGGGCCAGACCAAATGATATGGCTTCCGGGCCTGATGTTCCTCATCCCTGACTTAGAGTAATATCACCAAGAAATTCAAAATATGGTTAAAATTGCCACTCACACTTTTAATACTTTGAACTATTAGTCTCTAGTATAGTGTAACACACATTATCATGATGTGAGGATAATTTTATCTCTTAGCTGTACTAATTTCCTCAATTTTTCTTCTATTCATTTCTTAATAATCACTGATATCAAACATAAGATTCATTTAAAAAATTATTTAAATAAAAAATATAACAGTAGAAATCATTACCTTTGGTGAATATTGGGATATTCACATATTATGTCTGCCAAAGTTTTTAGGGAATCTAAAATTTAAAAGGGATATTAAATTTAATTTGTACATAATGCACATAAAAATCAAATTGTTTCTTTAGTTAGAACCCTATATCCTTTGAATAAAATTAAAATATAGATCATTTCTTGTTAGTTTATATAAATATAGAAACATTTATTCAATAGATCCTTAATACCTTTCAAAGCCTGAACTTGGTTTTTCCCATATGGTGCAGATGAAAAATTGCCACACAGAATAAAGCAGGTTGGAGGTGCTGGTGAATAACCTAAAAATATGAGAATAAATATGGTCATTATTTTTCTAGTCTACAAGTCAGGTTTAAAAGGCTTTAGCTGTGAGTTGTTAATAATAAAAACAACATTTTAATAACTTAATATTTTAAAGTAATAGTAATAGTAGGTCCATTGAGCACTTATTATATGCCAGGCCCTGCAATGGGTTGATTAATCCTCCTGACATCTCTAGAAGCTGAAGAGAAATTAATCTGCCCAAGGTATTAGGCTGCAATTTAAACCCAGTTCTGTCAGACCCCAAATCCAAGCTCTTATACTATATTTAGGACTAATTCTTATTTACCATGAATACACACACACACATACACACATACACACACAGTTATTTTTCAAATGTAAAAATGTAAGCCTTTAAGATGAACTCACTTAAAATACCTCACTGCCGACTCAACGTGTTTTTTTTTTAAAATAAACTACTAAAAAAATGTGTTTTTTAAGAATTTAGTTTTAAAACATGACCCCTGATAATAGTTCAAAAAAGAATAATAAAAAAAATGAAACCTACCAGAAAACATGGTGTGAAGTTTTTCCAACACCTCTGCTTGGTCTAACCAAACATCAGATATAAACACAAACATGGCATCTTTATTCTCATCTTCTAGTTGTTTTAGTTTTGCAGAAGTCTTTACAGATGTATTAGAAGGCCCTCCAAAAAAATTAATATTTCCATAGTATGCCCTAGGTAATTATAACACAATTATTATTTTCAATAATCTCTAGGAGATATTTTTATAATTTTACAAATTAAACTTCTTTCTATCTAATGAGGTTTTTCCTCCCATCAATTTATATAGTACCATGAAAATGTATTATTTGTAGCAAACAAGTTTATTTAAATGTTCTAAAATGAGAAAGGAAGCAATATAGAAGCAGTAAATAAAATTCATAATAGGCTATATCTGTGCCTTTTAAAACTAAAGCAAATACTAAAATAAATCATAATTTCCCATGTAGTTGAAAGAGAAATGGGTACTCAATTTGAACAATATCTAATCGAAGTGCTCAAAAAGAGTGCTAACTATATGACCAAACAATTTCACTTCTAATTTGTTGTAACGGGTAAGAATATCTACAAAGGCTAGCCTACATTCCAGAATTGTGAAAATTTGGAGGTATAGTAGAACTAGCCCTTAGTATACTGTGAGCACTCAGACATGGTACCTGTTACTGTTGCCACCAATTATACTTGGCATTTTCAAAGGTATGACCTTACAGTTATAATCTAGCAGTTATCAGAGGAATGCAGTAAGTTGATACAACTGTATGCTGACTTCAATTTAATATATACCCAAGCATAAGCCAGAGCATCACAGAAAGCAATACCTATTAAACTGATTATTCAGAAATTAAAGCTCAGACAAGCCTTACTAACATCATCTGTCCATTGTTCATGAAATATAAATTGCAAGTACAGGATCAAGAGGAAGGCCTGACAGTACCTATTTTCCTAAGTTGTCAAATTTGAAAAGAAAGAAATATTCTAGAAATTCTAGGATAACAAACCTGTATGATATACTGTGCAATGGTAGGAAGGCATTAGGTTAGTATAAATCCTTTTGGGACAGGACCATTATTTGTGCTTATTTGCACATAAAAAAATACTTAATAAATCTGTTGCTAAATCCACTGACTACCACCGGAGAACAGCTCTCTGTATTTTGTTTAGAAGGTGTTTTAAGAGAAAAGTAATTTATAACCCTAACAGGAATAAAATGATTATTTCATTTTAATGTACTTTATGACACCTCATACTAGTCTTTGGTGTACTAAACACAGAGAACAGTTCAATTTAGAAAAAATGGCATAATTTAAATGGAATATTATTTGAGACATTACAATGATAATCTCTTTGCTAAATTGAAACAAATGGTAATACTCATGGCCAGCTTCCTCAATTATACCTCTCATTCTCAAGCAGTAATTTTGAAATTTGTATAAAACTAAAACACCAAGACAGCAATTTTGATTGAAATGTATTTCAAAGAAACCCTACCAGGTTGTAAAAAGCCACAAACTAGTATTAAAAACATTCACTTAAAAGAGAGCTGGCTTGATGAGGGCTTGTATTCTCCTTAGTGTGACCAGCATTGTCCCCAAATTACTTCAAAGGAAGAGGGGCTGCACTGCAAAGGCTGCTCTGCCAGTGACTCCCAGTCAGGAGACATGGCCTCTGCACCTGAATTGATACAGGTATGTAGAACTAAAATCTTAATCCTTACACTCCTTTAAATTTTTACCATCACAATAGATTCTAAAGTTAGAATGCAACTTTAATTCCCCCAGAGGTAGCAAACTCAAATGCTGGCAAGGCTTCAAGGAGGAAACACAGATATCAAAGTAGCCGCCAGCTGAGGCTGACTAGGTATGAGCCAGGGAGCACACGTATAACCTGCAGTAGAGTTGTAGCTAGGTGAGAATTCAGGCACTATGTTCTCAGATCTGATGGTTCAAGAGAACTCAGAAATCTATACACTTTTATGAGAAATCTTCTATTTTTAAACACTGGAACTAACTTAAAATGTGTTTTAACATCTCAAAGGGGAACGAAAGGTCTGTAGACTATACTCAACCCACAGCCCACCAGTTATACTTTTATTTTATTTGAAATATATTTTATTGATTTTTTATAGAGAGGAAGGGAGAGGGATAGAGAGTTAGGAACATCAGTGAGAGAGAAACATTGATCAGCTGCTTCCTGCACACCTCCTACTGGGGATGTGCCCGCAACCAAGGTACATGCCCTTGACTGGAATCGAAACTGGGACCCTTCAGTCCGCAGGCCGAAGCTCCATCCACTGAGCCAAACCGGTCAGGGCCCAGCTATACTTTTATACCATCAGTCAGCCTCTGCTCAAATAGTTCAAATGATAGAAACTCACTCCTCTCAGAGAAGGCCCTTTTGGAATAGCTCTAATATTATGGTGGGTTCACTTATATTAAAGAGCTACAGAATCTGCCTCTTGTAACTTTCACTCAGTAAAATATAAAAAATAGAATTTTATATTAACACTAGAGGCCCGGCACAAGAAATCGTGCACGGGTACAGTCCCTAGGCCTAGCCTGCGATCAGGGCTATCTTCCCCGGCTGCTGGCCCTGCCTCCATGGCCACCCACCCTGGTTCCCCATCCAGCGATGGGAGCCTGACAGCCCTGGGGGAGGGACCGAGAGGTCAGCTGTTCCTGCCCGCTCACCGGTTCCACCCCCGCAGCCGGTCGCCCTCTGTGTGTGGGGTGACCGGTGGGGTGGAGGTCTTGGCCTGGCACTGCCCACATCCCCCCACCCACCCCAGGTCCCCCTTCACTATCGGCAAGCGGAGCCTGCTGGCTGGGGAAAGGGACTGAGAGGTGGTCAGTGTACCTCATAGTGACTGGTTGAGTGGTTGTTCTGGTCATTCTGCCGTTACAGTCACTGAGCTTTTATTATATAGGATGGCAATTATATTCTCCTAAGTGTTTTTCCTATCTCTTATCTCAGTTGAAGTTCTCATCTACCCTACAGACAAGTAAGACAGTTTGACTGGAAATTTTTTCCAGTTAAAGACAAGTATGGAAATGCTTTTGCAACTGATCTGGAGTCAATCCACTAGTTTTCAGTTACATACACTACCCAGTCTTCTAACTCTAATTTTCCATTGCTCTTTGAGTTCTGACACAAAGCCTGAGGCCTTGTAATAACTGAGATATGATATACTATCTAACATTCATTACTGTCAGCATTACAAAATTCCTAGAGTTTAAGTCAAACATGTTTATACCTAGTAGTGCTAGAGGGCTCAGTGGGTGGAAATCCAAAGGCATTGACATGAAACACTTGATCTTCAAACCAACCTGAAAAAACATAAGTAAAAAATCACTTTCATTTGTCCAATTCTCCTTCTTGTTTGAAAGGACAAACTATAGAACACAAAGCAGTAATGCTAGGCTATCATCTCATCCCCTGTCAACTAACTACAGAAGTTGCCAGTCCCACTGAGCTAGAAAACAACTTCAGATCCAGAGACAGTCTCAGTTCTATTAAAACAAACAAACAAAAAACCCTCATGAAATAGAAATAGATTCAGAATTGAAACTTTTCATTTTACTCACAATGCATGTGTCAGTAGAGAGATAAGGTACCCTGATTAGGAAATCTTTTATCTTATGACCTATGTAAAATCTGTTTTTTTTTCAACTTTATTGATATAATTCACATATCATACAATCCACCTTTAAAAGTATATAAAAATATATAAAGTAAAAATTTTAGTATATTCACAAGTTGTATAACCATCACCACTAATTTCAGAGTGCTTTCATCAACCCAAAAAGAAACCCATGCCAATTAGCAGACAGAGAGCCATTTTAAGTTGTCAAAAGTATGCTCTTATAATTGCTATTCTCCCAAATTATACCATGTTAACATATTTTAAACAATGCAGAAATTGTTTTACTGTAGAATGATGAATACTGACTTACCTTCTGCTAAGACAAAGCATGACTCTGTGTATAAACCACTATGGAACTGGTACACACAGTTGAGAAAAATAATTTTATTTCTATGCTTGAGGTAGTGATAGTCAACACACATTTTGGGCCTGACAGGACTTCTAAATAATAATTAAAGACTTCACATTTGAAACTATGACTAGATCACACCTTAAAAATTTTTAGGTTGAAATGAACCTATGTCTGATTCTAGAATATAGCCTGGTAATATTGACAGTATAAATCATTCTTGGCATGTTATAAACTCCCTCAGTGATTTGTCTGCACTCTCCAGATAAGAGGGAAGTAGTTTTTTTTTGTTTCTGTTTAGGATTGTGTTTCTACAGTAAATTCCTACACCACCACTATATGAAAGTTACACAAGGAAACCAAATAGCTAAATTTGGGACTGATATATAATTAATTTCCCTAATTTGAAGATTTAAAAAAAGAAAAGAAAAGGATATAGATTTAAGAAAATAAAAGTGAAGGATATAGCTTTACTAAGATCCAGTTGTACTGTGCCCGTCGGATCTTCCAGAAAAAACTTTCCCTAAAAACAAATTAAAAACATATGTCCACAATTATGTAAAAATGAATCTACATTAATAAAAGAGAAACATGCAAATTAACCACCACTCTGCTACACCCACAAGCCACACCCACCAGCCAATCAGGAGCGAGTATGCAAATTAACCCAACCAAGATGACTGCGGCCACAGAGCTGCAGCAAGAAGGAGGCTTGGGTTTCCCCGGCAATGGAGGAAGCCAAGCTTCCCTGCTGCCCTGGCAGGCCCTGGCCTATGCTCAAGGCTACGAAGTTTCAATTATAGAAGATAAATAAATCCCAACAAAAATGGCCGCAGCCATGGAGCTGGAGCTGAGCAGGAGGCTTGAGTTTCCCCTGGCGATGGAGGAAGCCAAGCTTCTCACAGCCCTGCCCAGCCCTGGCCTATGCTCAAGGCTACAAAGTTTCAATTATAGAAGATAAATAAATCCCAGATACCAGGGCCTCCGCTTGGGTCGCCAGGGGGCATGGCCGGCCTGCAAACCACCACAGGCCACTCGCCCAGGCCACCCCACACCCCAAGGGAACCCCCACCCTGATCCAGGACACCCTTCAGGGCAAACCAGCCTGCCCCCACCAGTGCATCAGGTCTCTATACTATCTAATAAAAGAGTAATATGCAAATGGACTGTCACTCCAACACAAAAAGATGGCTTTCCCCATGTGGTCAAAGATGGCTCCCCCACGTGGACACAAGATGGCCACCACAAGATGGCCAGCAGAGGAGGGCTCAGGCCAGCAGGGGAGGACAGTTGGGAGGGACCAGGCCTGCAGAGGAGGGAAGTTGGGGGTGACCGGGACTGCAGGGGAGGGCAGTTGGGGGGGACCCAGGCCTGCAGAGGAGGACAGTTAGGGGTGACCAGGCCTGTAGGGGAGGGCAGTTGGGAGGGAACAGGCCTGCAAGGGAGGGCAGTTGGGGGGGATCAAGCCTGCAGGGGAGGGCAGTTAGGGGTACCAGGCCGGCAGAGGAGGGAAGCTGGGGGCGACCGGGCCTGCAGGGAAGGGCAGTTGGGGGGGACCCAGGCCTGCAGGGGAGGGCAGTTAGGGGTGACCAGGCCTTCAGGGGAGGGCAGTTAGGGGCAATCAGGCTGGCGGGGAGCAGTTAGGCATCAATCAGGCTGGCAGGGGAGTGGTTAGGGGGTGATCAGGCTGGCAGGCAGAAGTGGTTAGGGGCAATCAGGAAGGCAGGCAGGTGAGCAGTTGGGAGCCAGCAGTCCTGAATTGTGAGAGGGATGTCTGACTGCCCGTTTAGGCCCAATCCTACTGGGATCGGGCCTAAACGGGCAGTCGGACATCCCTTGAGTGGTCCCAGATTGGAGAGGGTGCAGGCTGGGCTGAGGGACACACCCTGGCCCCCATGCACGAATTTCATGCACCGGGTCTCTAGTATAATAATAAAATAATTAAAATACTGACAATTTTGACAACAGAATATAGTAGAGAGTATAGTATACTTAAAAAAATCAACAATTCCTAGTCTAGGCTTTTCCATTTACTAATCTGGTGATGTCAGACAAACCACTTAATTAAGACTCAGACTCCTAGATACTCAGAGAATTACCACTGAAGATCAGGAGATGGCAAGAGGGCACTTGCTGGCTGCCATTGGACCTCACCTGGTGCCTTCACCTAAGAGTCAACAGTGTCTCCAAGGGATCAGGATATGGTCTGCAGCTTTGTTTGTTCAGAAACTCAGTACTCTCAGTGCAGCCAGAGGTCACTGGGAGACTAATTGCAGACTATGCAATCTGGTAACCTGTATAAGACACTCCTTCCAGATGTCTTCCAGGAAACCAGATACAGATGAAAAGGCTATTTGGTGACTGAGGTATGAACCATCAATGAAGACTGTGCTCCTGCCCAGCTGGTGTGGCTCAGTGGTTGAGCGTTGACCCATGAACCAGAAGGTGATGGTTCGATTCCCAGTCAGGGCACATGCCCAGGTTGTGGGCTTGATCCCCAGTGTGGGGTGTGCAGGAGGCAGCCGATCAATGATTCTCTCTCATCACTGATGTTTCTATTTCTTTCTCCCTCGCTCTTCCTCTCTAAAATCAATAAAAATATATATATATATATTTTAAAAAAGACTATGCTCCTATACCTCTCTAGAGATGCTATATGTAACTGACATTTCATTAATCTGAAGGGTGCACATAAAAGTATGATGCTTATTAAGTTTAACTTACCTCTTTTAACTGTGTTATCATTCCAAGAACAATTACATCTCCAATTTTGGTTGTATTGCCCAATAGGGTTTCTATTGTTTTAAGCTAAAATAAAACAAAATAAATTCTTAAAGATTGAAAATATATTCTTTTAAGAAAGTAACCTTTGCCCTGGCTGTGTAGCTCAGTTGGTTAGAGTATCATCCTGATATGCCAAGATTGTGGGTTCAATCCCCAGTTAGGACACATACAAGAATCAACCAACGAAGGCATTAATAAGTGGAACAACAATTCAAATTCTCTCTCTTTCTTCCCCTTTCTCTCTCTCAAATCAATAAATTAAAAAAAATTATTTTAAAGCAACTAATCTTTTGTGTGTGTGTGTTCATGAATTTCAGTTTTATATCCCACATATGAGTGAAATCATATAGTTCTTAGCTTCTTCTGACTGACTTATTTCACTTAGCATAATGCTCTCAAGGTCCATTCATGTTGTTGCAAATGGTCCTATTTCATCCTTTCTTAAGGCTGAGTAGTATTCCATTTTGTATATGTATTTATAACTATTTTACAGTAGAAAATAAATTAAAACTTAGAAAATGTAATTTCAACCTAAAAAAGTTAAACTATTGCTGGATGAAAGGGTATCTAATTTTTCATTTTTATAGGAATTACCAGGTAGAGCTTCTTTTCTCTTTACCACATAATGGTTTTTATTACAAAGAATAGAGATTTACTATAGGAAAAAAAATTTAAATATAGAGAAGGAAGAAATAAAGGCATGTGTAACCCTATCAGCCCATAATAACTATTGTTAACATTTGACATTGGAGTTCTTAAAAAACATGAACCTAAAGCAACACAGGAGTATAATGTACATTTAAAATAGTTTTAAAAAACTGATATACTTAGAGATAAATCTGAAGAAAAAGATACAAAATAAATAAATAAGAGTATATCAGACCTGTAACCTAAAAACTGGATTAGGTAAAAATTTCTTAGACACAACGCCAAAAATATCCAATAAAAAAAATAGTTAGTTGGACCTCAACAAAATTAAGGACTTAGGTTCTTCAAAAAGACAGTTAAGAAAATAAAAATAAATTTTAAAAACTGGGGAAAATATTGTAATTCACATAAAATCAATCACTCAATCAATTGATCAAGCAAATAAGCAATACAAGGATACAAAGCTGCAAGAAAGGATTCCTGAGGACACCATTTTTGCAGTCTCTAACGGGAGATCACCATATAGGTATTATAAGTGGTAGTTCAAATAGGGAACTTACCACCAGGGATTCAAAATTAAATAGCTTGGAAAGACTGAAAAGAAAAATAAATTATTTAGCTAAGCCTTAAAGTTACTTTGGTGGAAAGGAGAAATATTGCTTCTGGACTGTGGGTATCAAAAGTTGCCATAGGAGACCATAAATATATATGTATATTTATACAAATATAAATATATTTATTCTCATATATATTTATATTTGAGAAATATATGTAATATAAATTTCCAAAAACATACTATATATTTTTTCTCTTAATAAAAATTAAAAGCAGAAACTATCAAATACTATAACTGTCTTGTCCTATGGTGCTGTCATCAAGCATTAATTTGAGCATTATCTAGTATTGTTTTAGTATTTATGAGACTACTCATCATCATGATTTCTCGTCTACCTTGGTAGAGAGAATTTGATGAATCTTAAAAGAGGCTGGGCCTCTTCAGAACCTATTTGGAACCTTGCAGAAATGGTAGGGCCCAGACACAGTAGCTAAGGAATATCCCCACTGCAGGGTTCTGTGTGCTGGAGAGAGAAAGAGAGCCACAGATAGGCTGACAGTGATTGTGTTGCTGGAACAAAGCGAGAGTGCTGGTTGGTAATCACTTTTCAAGGTATAAAAGTGGAAGGAGCACACATGAAAGAAACTCTCCCTTTTACCTCTGCTCCTCGGATCCCAACAGCCCTGTGGCCTGTCTGTGACATCTCATTCATTCTATAAATGTTCTTTGGTGCCCATATAAAGTTTTCATTCCAACTGATATAGTACATTTTAGTTGAATAAGTGTGTGGTGGTCACTAGAGGGCTGGGCTGGGCAAGGACCAGTATTTTGGAGTATGAGTGAGGGCAAAGGGTAATGTTGAGAGTTGGACAGAAAGCCAGTGTAGTATATAGCAAATGGACTGGGAGGACTAGGGATGTGTCTTGGTGCCAGAGATTCTCTGGGGGCTACACAATCCCAGGGCTTGCTTCAAAGAAGGAAGTCATTGCTTTTAATAGAGATTTGCAGGACTCAGGACATAGGGTATGGACTTTATCAACAGTGGGCATGCACAGGTCAGTTAGCTAGTCAAACAGTTACTAGTGGTTCATTTTCATTAAAAATTCAGTAAATTATAATAAGTAATAAATATTAAATTTGTATACTTACACCCCCCTAAATAACTAGAATAATGTTCTAACCTGGAATTTGCTTCCACTTTCATCAGGGTGAGAACCTATCACTGGAGGAGTAAATAATTCATGTCTGTGGGTCCTCTATAAAAAAGAAAGATTCAAATGAATTACTAAGCAGACATTTAAAACTAAGACTCATTAAAATAGTGCCCTGACAAAACACTGTCCTTAAGTTAATGTTGTTATCTATTTTCAACAAATTTGAGAAACCACGTAACTTAATGTAGAAATCTAAAAATATAATTTTTAAAATGAAATTATTTTTAAAAAATTTAAAGGTCTATTGTATACCTGGCAGCAGCACACTCTGGCCTAGGGATGTGAAGACAACAAACCGAGTTGTCATCCTCAGAGCATGGTGCTAGTGAGAGAGAAGTACCACCAACAGGTCACAATACAAAAAAGGACCCTTGGCAGAGGGGCCATCGGTCACAATACAAAAAAGGATGCTTGGCAGAGGGGCCATTTAATAAGATCCTAAATAATAAAAAAATAATAAAAAAGATTTTGCTAGTAAGAAACAAAGGGAGGCCGAGACAAGACACTTCAGGCAAAAGAAGGGGTGTGTCACAAGAACGAGTTATAAGAGTAAAGGAGTATTCAGGAACTGTTGCAAAGTTTAGTACAGTTAGAGCCTGAGATGTGTGAGGCAGAATGTCAGACAAGGCAAGAGATTAGTGGGAGCCTCTGTTTGGAAAACCCGCCCTCCCCCAGTGTTGGTTCATGTAGTTTAGGTAGAGTTGGTGCCCCTTCCCCCTTCTATAGACAGGCCACCAAGGCCTAATGAATCAAAGTACTCCATCTCTTTGACACATTGATTGTTTCAGGATTAAGCAAGGGCCTCAAGCTGGGCCAAAAAGAGATTATTGCTAAGGCTACTAGTAGCCATATCTGTCACCTTATAGGTAGAACTTGTTAGAAAGTAAAATAAAATTTAAAAATTGCTGGGAGATGGATAGAGGTAGATGTCTCATGATATTGTGTAAGCACCTGGATTCAGTCATGCTTGATACAGATGGGGCCCTAGACTTCTCCATAATACAAGCCAATAAATTCCTCTTTCTGTTTTAGTCAATTTGCGTTTCTGTAACCTCCAATAAAAGAATCCTGACAATACATACTTGGTATGCCAAACCAAGAAGCTTATCTTATAGACAATGGAAAACAAAGATTTTGAAGTAGAATAATGATGAAATCAGGTTTGCTTTCAGGAAGACAACTATGATGAAAATGTTAATGGACTAAAATAAAATGTAACCCTTTAATTTCACAGATGAGGGGGAAAATGCTCAGATGGTTAGTGACATACCCAAAAGAATATAGTAGGCTGAGAGAAACCAAGATGGGGGCATAGGTAAACACCTAAACTGCTGCCTCGCACAACAATTTCAAAACTACAACTAAAAGACAAAATGGACATCATCCAGAACCACAGGAAGGCTGGCTGAGTGGAAATTCTACACTAGAAGTAAAGAGAAAAGCACACTGAGACTCAGAGGAGCTGCAGGAGGCAGAGGTACTGAAACGTGCGCGCGTGTTGAGGACTGGCAACTGAATGCACAGCTGGCTTTCTCAGGCAGGAGGGAGACAAAAGCTCCTGACTGTGCTGAACTCCAGTTCCGGGCGAGACTGTGGGGACCCAGACTCATACGGTGTGAAACTGGACTGTCAGGAAAGAGAAAAGCACACTGAGACTCAGAGGAACTGCGGAAGGCAGAGGTACAGAGGTGCACACATGGAAAGGGCGGGCAACTGAGTGCGCGACTGGCTTTCTCAAGCGGGAGGGAGACAAAAGGTGCCGACTGCACTGAACTCCAGTTCCGGGCGAGACTCTGGGGACCCAGACTCATTCGGGGAGAAACTGGACTGTCTGGCAGCGGGCGGAACTCGAGGGCAGCTTTCTCTCAGAGGTGCTTACAGCGATTACCACGGGACACTGAGACACAGGGGCCTATTAGGGCAGGGCTGACAGGAAAGCAATGCTGTCTGCTCTGCCATGAGACTCCGCCCCATCCAAGCTGAGCACAAAGGCTTTTGCAAGTCCTGTCTCATAAGGGTGTCTCCAGCACAGAAGTTATCCCATTGTAGACACAGCTGATCCTCACAGCCAATTGGCCTGGAGGTCAATTCCTCCCAGTGATACCAACAACAATCAAGGCTTAACTACAACAAGACTGTGCACACAGCCCACAAAGGGGTGCACCAAGAGTGTCCACCTCAGGTAACTGGGGAGGCTGAGCCACTGGGCCCTATAGGACACCTAGCACACAAAGCCACTCTATCAACACAGTGAAGCAGCCAAAATGTGGAGACAAAGAAACAGATCACAAATGACAGAAATGGAGGAAAGCAAATGACTGGATATAGAGTTCAAAATACGGTTATAAGGTTTTTCAAGAATTTTCTAGAAAATGCTGATAAATTTAGTGAGACCCTCGAGGATATGAAAAAGGACCAACTAGAAATTAAGCATACACTGACTGAAATGAAAAATATTATACAGAGATCTAACGGCAGACTAGAGGATCACAAGAATCAAGTCAAAGATTTGAAATACAAAGAAGCAAAAAACACTCAACCAGAAAAGCAAAAAGAAAAAAGAATCCAAAAAGTTGAAGATAGTGTAAGAAGCCTCTGGGACAACTTCAAGCGTACCAACATCAGAATTATGGGGGTGCCAGAAGAAGAGAGAGAGCAAGATACTGAAAACCTATTTGAAGAAATAATGACCGAAAACTTCCCCCACCTGGTGAAAGAAACAGACTTACAAGTCCAGGAAGCACAGAGAACCCCAAACAAAAGGAATCCAAAGAGGCACACACCAAGACACATCATAATTAAAATGCCAAGAGCAAAAGACAAAGAGAGAATATTAAAAGCAGCAAGAGAAAAACAGTTAATTACCTACAAGGGACCACCCATACGACTGTCAGCTGATTTCTTAACAGAAACTATGCAGGCCAGATGGGAGTGGCAAGAAATATTCAAAGTGATGAATAGCAAGAACCTACAACCAACATTACTCTACCCAGCAAAGCTATCATTTAGAATTGAAGGGCAGATTCACAGATAAGAAAAAGCTAAAGGAGTTCATCACCACCAAACCAGTATTATATGAAATGCTGAAAGGTATTCTTTAAGAAGAGGAAGAAGAAGAAAATGGTAAAGATAAAATTATGAACAACAAATACATATCTATCAACAAGTGAATCTAAAAATCAAGTGAATAAAAAATCTGATGAACAGAATAAACTGGTGAATATAATAGAATCAGGGGTATAGAAAGGGAGTGGACTGACCATTCTCGGGGGGATAGGGGTGTGGGGGGTGCGGGAAGAGACTGAACAAAAATCATACACCTATGGATGAGGACAGTGCGGGGGGGGGGGGGAGGGCGCTGGTAAGGGCAGAGGGTGGGCTGGGAACCGGGTAGAGGGGAGCTATGGGGGAAAAAAGAGGAACAATTGTAATAATCTGAACAATAAATATTTATTAAATTAAAAAAAATAATATAGTAGGCTTTAAGACACAATTTTTTAAAAAAGAGAAACGTCGTATTTACTAAGCATCTTCTCTGTGAAAAGCACTGTGCCAGATGGGGCAGAGAAAACAAACAAGGAGCCTGCAGTTTGATGACAGGGATAAGCACCCCAAATGCAAGGTGGGGCCAACTCTAGTGACGGAGGGGAAACACTGAGTAGTCAATGGTTTAAAGCAGAGATTTAAACGACTGCAAGAAACTGGAGATCAAGAAGGGCCTCAGGAAAGAAGAGGAATTTGAGAAGAGCCTTCCAGAAGTAGGAGGGTTTCAACCAGAGATAAGAAGGAATAGTTGTCTAGGGAGTGAACAGTCTAAGCAAAATCACAGAACAGAGGAAGAAACAATAATTCCAAACTTCAGTTTTGGCTCTAGCACAGTATGATTAGAAGATAAGTAGAGATTAGGTCAGAAACATGTGACAGATCTCAAATATTAAGTATAACTTGTATTTAATTCAATAGGCAGTAGATTTCCTGGAAAGAATTCTGTTCAAAGTCATGACGTGATCAGAGCTCCATCTCAAGAAGATCAATCTGGAACATTATGTAGGTGATGGAAGCAGGAGAGAACAGACATCTTCAGTGCTCCTTCTCTTCAATCTTTTCACTGCTTATGCCTGCTCCAATTCTCTCCTCCTTAAAACCTTGTGCTTCTGCCATATAACACCATCCTAGTGTGGCCCCCAAATTCTATCCTCTTCCCTTTTCTATTGCCTCTTCCTCTCAGGATCTCACACCTAAATAGTCCATCTATTACTACAAGCAGATGCACACAGTAGTATCTCTCTCTACCCAGATGGTTTTCTTTAATTCAGACATAACTTTTACCTGATACCCTACTATAACCTTAACTCAAATGTTTAAAACAGAATCTCTCATCATCTTCTTCAAACATTATCTTGTTCCTATTTGTTAACATATTACCACTATTCTACCATCCTGCTCTCTCAGATTCAAACCCTGAAACATCTTTGAGTCTTCACTCTCTCCCTTCTCCTTCACATCCAACCAGTCACCATGAACTATGGCTTTCACTGCCCCAGTGCTGTCCCCTCTGTCTACTCCACTTGCCATTTCCTTCATTCTAGCTATCTTTTATACCAGGACTGATACCACAAGCTCTTGTGAGTCTCCTCTCACCCTCTAACACATCCTAAAATCTGCTGGTAGAGGAAGTTGTGATTGAGTCTCTCTCTCTGGTATTCCAAGGCTCCTTGTACCAAGAGAACAGAGTCCTAACTCCCAAGAGTGCCATCCAAGGCACTCCCACAATTTGGCTCCCAAGTACCTTTCCAAAGTTATCCCATAATACTCCTCTTCATGAGCCTTTCTCCCCACACAAAGTGGACAGAGTCCATTTTTTCCTTTTGCTGTGCCTCTGTTCACACTGTTACCACTACGACCTTTCCCCCAATGCCACAAGAGCAAAACAAACAATGTCCATGTTAAGTGCCATAGTTTCCTTGAAGCCTTCCCTGGTTTTCCCATTGAATGCATTTTATTTGTATCTCTTTTATAGCAAGTATAAAATTGTACTTTATATTTTATTTGTGCAAATGTCTTTAACTTCATAGACTACACGCTGCTTGAAGCTGATATACTAGACCAGTGGTCAGCAAACTGCGGTTCGCGAGCCACATGCTGCTCTTGAGTGTGGCTCTTCCACAAAATACCGTGTGCAGAAGTCGGTTTTCGGCTCTCAAAAGAAATTTCAATCGTTGTACTGTTGATATTTGGCTCTGTTGACTAATGAGTTTGCCGACCACTATCAGGCAAAGGTTGGGCTCCAGAGTTAGACTAACTGGATTAAAACCCTGTCTGTACTTCCTAGGTGTCATATTTGGGCAAGTTACTAAACTTCTCTAGATCTCAGTTTCCTAATTTGTAAAATGGGAATAATAGCATTTATACATTGGTATTATGATGATTAAATAAGATAAATAATGTCTATAAAGTGATAAACAGTGCCTGGCATATCAAAAACATGTAATAGCCCTAGCTGGTTTGGTTCAGCAGATAGAGCATCAGACTGCGGACTGAAGGGCCCTGGGTTCTGGTCAAGGGCACATGTCTGGGTTGCAGGCTGGATCCCCAGTAGGGGGGCGTGCAGGAGGCAGCCGATCAATGATTCTCATCATTGATGTTTCTCTCTCTCTCCCCCCTCTCCTTTCCTCTCTGAAATCAATTAAAAAACAACACATGTAATAAATGTTAGCTACTATTTTTATCATCATCATGATTGCTAAGGGAAAAGTATCTTTTTTATTTCTGTATCCCTTACAAGGTCTCAAACATAGGGAGCCCAATAAATTTAATGAATGACAAACTTAGACTAGAAAATTTCATCCTTTTATTATCCTCAAGACTTACCTAAGCTGAAACAGTGTCTTTCCCCACCAACTTACCTGGTGCAAAATGATGTAGCGTTCATTAAACAGCTCTGCTTTATCTCTTGCTGTTCCAAATAAATTTGGTTTAGGGTGGTTGGTCATTAATAGACTATAAAAACAAAAAGGAATCCCTACTTATGACTTCTGAAAATAATGTACATTTGGAAATTGTTGAAAGTCAATAGATGGAATACTTACGGAAGAAATTTTTTCCTTTCTGAATTGTACACAAAGCGTGGAATATCAAATGCTCCTATGATATTGAAAATATGTTCTCTGAAAAACATCCCACAAAAACATATAGCTGATTTACTAAAACATAAGTATTCTAGATGAACATGAAAACTTGCATTATAATCTTATATACATATATACTTTTTACAGGTCATATATGCAATATCTTATACTGTAGTGTCAAAAAATACAGAGTCAAAGTGTTTAGCTTGTGCATTTTCCTCTCTAAACACAAGAAAGCACTGCCAATATTCTCAAGCAAAGAAAAAAATTTAGTCCGGTTAACTTCTAATTACTAGTAAGACTGTCACATGTTGAAAAAGAACACTTATGTATAAAATAGTTACATCTGAAAAAATCTTCCCATATGAACTACTTTTATGAGCTACAATATTATTAAAGGATATAATTAATTTTCAATAATTTTTTATTCCAAATTATGTAAAAGTATTCTAGAAAAAGATGTAAAATAGAAAAAGAACTCCCTCAAATTCTGGCCACATCTTTGAGACTTACAGTTAGAGAAGGAAAATCAACAAAAAATTTTTATTTTCAGGTACTTATGTTATGTTAATAACATGAACATGTTTGAAAGAGGTTTAAAAAAAAGTCACAGGGTGCCCGGCTAGCTCAGTCGGTAGAGCATGAGACTCTTAAAAAAAAAAGTCACAGCACTATTCCATAAATATTCCAACCAAAAAAAAAAAAATCTTCCCTAAAATTATATCTGTTTATCTCCAAAATTGAAAATGGTAAAAAAATGTTCATGCTACCGTGGTGGTAGCACTAAGTATAGAGTAGCAAAGAATCCTGGACTTGAGGAAAACCTAGAATGCAAGCACAGCTCCACTATTTTTTAGTGGCTCAATCTTGACAAGTTATTGAACTCATTATGGCATTTCTCCATCTAGAGAAATGAGAGCCTCTCTCGTGCTATAATATTGAAGTTACAAAGATTATTTACCATTCAGTCCCCACTGGACCTTTACATTGGCTGGCGAGAGCATATAAACAGCTAGACAGAAATAACTGGTAACTTTAATGCCTATTTTATGATTATCATCCTTACACTTCTTTTTTTTTTTAATATATTTTATTGATTTTTTACAGAGAGGAAGGGAGAGGGATAGAGTTAGAAACATCGATGAGAGAGAAACATCGATCAGCTGCCTCCTGCACACCTCCCACAGGGGATGTGCCCGCAACCAAGGTACATGTCCTCGACTGTAATCGAACCCGGGACCCTTCAGTCCGCAGGCCGACGCTCTATCCACTGAGCCAAACCGGTCAGGGCCATCCTTACACTTCTAAACAATCATTTAAAATTTTAATTGATGGCTTTAAGAGCATGTCACTGTACTCTAGTATCTTAAATAATGAATTTCCAAGGATAAAGTTAAAATTCCATGATTTCTCTATTGTTTTAGCAGCTCTCTGTTCTGATAGGAAACTAAAACTACTGACCAAAATAAGAGTAATGAGTCCTTTCAATGATCTCATTGCCCCGAATAGAAAAAAATTGTTAAAGTTAAAACCCAGATGTTTTTCTCTCAGTTAAATCTTGTGAATTTGCAAAGAAGTATCACATTCAAAAGGAGCAAAGAAAGAGGGCCACTCGGGGAAATAAAACCCAGGAAAATGACTACCATGTAAATTCCTAAGCTTCAATAGCACGAGATGGGGAAAGTCATAAAACTGAGGTTCTGCCTCATTTGACATTCACCATGTGACCCAAGTTAAGTCTTTGAACTTCTCTAGGTTCAGTACTTTCCTAAGAGCAAAAGTCAGTTATACTTTTGAATATTAAATTCAATTCATTCATAACCTACAGAATATAACATTGGATAAGAGGTAAAAGTAGTCATGATACAAACAACACAATTACCTCAAATCCTAGGAAAAAATAGGAAAGATGAGTTATTTGACAATGAGGTTTTAATGCAGGCTATCACTTTAAAGGAAACACTAGGAAATAAACACTACAGAATTGTTGACCACTAATTAATTTCCCCAAGAAAATAATTTTTAAAAGCATCCAATAACACCTCCAACATGGGGGAAAAGTTCATTTTTTCCACATACATAGTTTCATCTACCGACTGACTGCATTCCTGGACTGCTGCCTCCACTACAGGTCGTTCAATCATGTTGGATGACACTGAAAAAAGAATTTCAAAGTCAAGTTTTAAAAACAGGCTTAAAAATTAGTTCTTCCCACAGATAGCTTTTTTCCTACAAATAATCTGCAGACACTAACATCGAGGTTCTCATTACACATTTTTTAGGAGGAAAAAAAATATTAGGTCAGAACATTAACAAAAGCCATAACTTAAATACCTTACCTGTGTCTTACTGTTGTAAATATTGTTTAATAACATTGTAAGCTCCTAGGTTTAATAAGTTTACATTAGTAAAACTTTTTATCACAAGTGCTATATTTTAGTAGCCATGATAGTAACAATCCTATCTAATAAAGAGGGAATATGCTAATTGACCCTCACGCTGTGCAAAGATGGCGGTGCCCACAGCCAATAAGGAGGGAATGTGCTAATTGACTGCCACGCCCTCAAAGATGGCAGCGCCCACAGCCACAAGATGGCGCCCAGTCCCTTCAGCCCCACCGGGGTGCCTGCCTCCAGAGTCCCCCAGTCCCCTCTGCCCCCCAGCTACCCAGGGCTGGCCCGAGGCACAGGCAAGCCTCGAATGGTGGCTGCCCAGGGCCGCCTGAAGCTCAGGTAACCAGGGCTGGCCGAGGCTTGCACTGCTGGCAATGGCAGCAGCAGAGGTGTGATGGGGCATCACCTTACCCTGATCGCCGGGTCGCCTCCTGCCCCTGAGGGCTCCCGGATTGTGAGAGGGGGCAGGCCAGGCTAAGGGACCCCCCCCTCCAGTGCATGAATTTTCATGCACCGGAACTCTAGTAATAACAATAACAGCTACCACTTATTAAGCCCTTAGTAAATGTGTGTTTGGCACTATGCTCAGTACTTTACAAGCATTCTCCATTAGAGAGATATTCTATGAGATTAATGTCCATATACCCATATCTTACAGATAAGGAAAGTGCAACTTTGAGAGGTTGAATAACCTGCCCAACAACATAGCTAGAAGAGCAACACAAACCGAAGCCTGATTCCAGACTGTGTGTCCTTAACCCAGGGGTGGGCAAACTTTTTGACTCAAGGGCCACAATGGGTTCTTAAACTGGACCAGAGGGCCTGAACAAAAGCATGGATGGAGTGTTTGTGTGAACTAATATAAATTCAAAGTAAAGGAGCGGAGGGGAGAGCAAGAGAACCCTCCGCTCTTTCGGCTACGCAGGCCAGATAGAACAGCCGAACGGGCCGGATCCGGCCCACGGACCGTAGTTTGCCCACGGCTGCCTTAACCACTTTGGTATGTTCTCAGGCAAAATACCATGTACCATCTTAATTTTACAAATACCAATTTTTAAAATATAACCATTTTCTGAATTTTCAAACTGTAAATAATTTTTGAAAGCAACGTTATATTTGAAATTCTGCCTTTACAGTAAAATCTCAAACATTTCTCATTGCAATATTTTTTCCTTGGGCAGTGGAAACAAAAGAAAAAATAAACAAATGGGACTACATCAAACTAAAGAGTTTCTGCACAGCAAAGGAAACCATCAACAAAATGAAAAGACAACCCACTGAATGGGAGAACATATTTTCCAATGATACATCTGATAAGACAGTGGTCAGCAAACCGCGGCTTGCAAGCCACATGCGGCTCTTTGGCCCCTTGAGTGTTCTAACGCCACTTCTTCAAAATAGACTCGCCCAGGCCAAAAACCGACTTCTGTGCATGGGCCACGAAGTTTCAATCGCACTGTATGTGCGTGCCCGCACGTGGTATTTTGTGGAAGAGCCACACTCAAGGGGCCAAAGAGCTGTATGTGGCTCGCGAGCTGCGGTTTGCCGACCACTGTGATAAGGGGTTAATATCCAAAATTTATAAAGAACTTATAAAACTCAACACTACACACACACACAAATATTTCAAATTAAAAATGGGCAAAAGACCTGAATAGACACTTCTCAAAAGAAGACATACAGAGGGGAAACCAAGATGGCGGCATAGGTAAGCACCTAAACTGCTGCCTCGCACAACAATTTCAAAACTACAACTAAAAGACAGAACGGACATCATCCAGAACCACAGGAAGGCTGGCTGAGTGAAATTCTACAACTAGAAGGAAAGAGAAAAGCTCACAGAGAATTGGAGGTACGGCAAAGGGGCTTTGTGCACGCAGAGAGGAAGGGCGGCTGAGAGCCTGGTTGACTTTCTCTGGTGGAAGGGGGAAGGAAGCCCCCAATTACACTGAACCCATTCCGACTGCACTGAACCCCAGTTCCGGGTGAAACCCCATGGACCCATGCTCATACAGGGGGAGTCTGGACTGTCAGGTAGAGAGAAAGGCACACGGAGACTCGGAGACTCGGGGGAGCCACGTCGGGCAGGGGTCTGGAGGCGTGCGCGTGAGAGAGCTCCCAGAGAAGACTGAATGCGGAGGTTGCTGCAGGCTTTCCCTAGTGGAAGGGAGTCGGAAGCTCCTGACTGCACTGAACCCCAGTTCCAGGTGAGCCCCTGGGGACCCACACTCTTACGGGGGGAATCTGGACTGTCAGGCGAAAAGTCAGGGGAGCCGCGGAAGGCAGAGGTCTGGAGGCACGCATGCAAGGGCAGGACTGATGGGTAGCCAAGACTGTCTGCTCCGCCCTGAGACTCCGCCCATCCAAGTTGAGCACAAAGGCTTTTGCAATTTTGCAAGTCTGATCCTACAAGGCTGCCTCCAGCACCGAACTTCTCCCAGCATAGACACAGCTGATCCTCACAGCCAACTGGCCTGGAGGTCAATTCCTCCCAGTGATACCAACAACAATCAAGACTTAACTACAACAAGGCTGTACACACAGTCCACAAAGGGGTGCACCAAGAGTGTCCACCTCAGGTTAACTGGGGAGGCCGACGACTGGGCCGTATAGGAAACCTAGCACACAAACCTACCCTACCAACTCAGGGAAGCAGCAAAAATGTGGAGGCAGAGAAAAAGATCATAAACAAAAGAAATGGAGGAAAACAAACGACTGGATATAGAATTCAAAACCAAGGTTATAAGGCTTTTCAAGAATATGCTAGAAAAGTCCGATAAATTTAGCGAGACCCTTGAAGATATGAAAAAGGACCAACTAGAAATTAAACATACACTGACAGAAATAAAAAATATTATACAGAGACCCAACAGCAGACTTGAGGAATGCAAGAATCAAGTCAAAGATTTGAAATACAAAGAAGCAAAAAACACTCAACCGGAAAAGCAAAAAGAAAAAAGAATCCAAAAAGTTGAAGATAGTGTAAGAAGCCTCTGGGACAACTTCAAGCGTACCAACATCAGACTTATGGGGGTGCCAGAAGAAGAGAGAGAGCAAGATACTGAAAACCTATTTGAAGAAATAATGACCGATAACTTCCCCCACCTGGTGAAAGAAATAGACTTACAAGTCCAGGAAGCGCACAGAACCCCAAACAAAAGGAATCCAAAGAGGACCACACCAAGACACATCATAATTAAAATGCCAAGGGCAAAAGACAAAGAGAGAATATTAAAAGCAGCAAGACAAAAACAGTTAATTACCTACAAGGGACCACCCATACGATTGTCAGCTGATTTCTCAACAGAAACTATGCAGGCCAGACGGCAGTGGCAAGAAATATTCAAAGTGATGAATAGCAAGAACCTACAACCAAGATTACTCTACCCAGCAAAGTTATTATTCAGAATGGAAGGTCAGATAAAGAGCTTCACAGATAACAAAAAGCTAAAGGAGTTCATCACCACCAAACCAGTATTATATGAAATGCTGAAAGGTATTCTTTAAGAAGAGGAAGATGAAAAAAGTAAAGATAAAAATTATGAACAAAAAATACATATCTATCAACCAGTGTACCTAAAAATCAAGTGAATTAAAAATCTGAGGAACAGAATAAACTGGTGAATATAATAGAATCAGGGGCATAGAAAGGGAGTGGACTGATAATTCTCAGGGGGAAAGAGGTAGGGGGCGTGCAGGAAGAGACTGGACAAAAATTGTACACCTATGGATGAGGACAGTGGTGGGGAGGTAAGGGCAGAAGGTGGGGTGGGAACCGGGTGGAGGGGAGCTATGGGGGGGAAAAGGAGAAACAATTGTAATTATCTGAACAATAAAGATTTATTAAATTAAAAAATTAAAAGGAGACATACAGATGGCCAATAGACATGAAAAGATGCTTAAAGTCACTAATCATCAGAGAAATGCAAATTAAAACCACAATGAAATATCACCTCACAACTGTCAGAAATTCTTTCTATAATAATAAAAGCGTAATATGCTAATTAAACCAGATGTCCTTCCGAACATCCTTCTGAACGAAGCCGGGGCTGTGAGGGAAGCCCAGGTCCTGGGTGCCAGAAGGAAGATGGTGCTGACAGCTGGGGGAAGGAAGGCCTACTCTTACATGAATTTCGTGCATCGGGCCTCTAGTCATCTATAAATCAACAAACAACAAGTGTTGTCAAGGGTGTGGAGAAAAGTGAACCCTTGTGCACTGTTAGTGGGAATGCAGATTGGTACAGGCACTGCGGAAAGCAGTATGGAGTTACCTGAAGAAAGAAAAAAAGGAACTGTCCTTATAACCCAGTGATCCTATTCTGGGAATTGCAGTGTTATTTACAATAACCAAGATTTGGAAGCAGCCCAAGTGTCCATAAGTAGATGAGTGGCTAAAATAGCTGTGGTACACTTACACAATGGAATACTACTCTGCTGTAAAAAGGAAAAAAAAGTTACCCTTTGCAATAGCATGGATGGACCTGGAGAACATCATGCTAAGTGAAATACACCAGTCAGAGAAAGACAAGTACCATATGATTTCACGCTTATGTGGAATTTAATGAACAAAGTGAACTACCAAGCAAAATAGAGATTGGCTTATAGATAGAGAGCAAGAGACACCTCTGGTGGTGGTAGTGGTCAGGTGCTGTGGGGTTGGAGGGATTGAGCAAAAAAGGAAAAACTAAAAGGGAGAACTCATGGACATGGACAACAGTGTAGTGATAGTGGGGTAGAGAAAGAGGGGAGAGGGTTGAAGAGGTCATAGAGGGGATGGAAAAAAATAAAATAAGGTTTTTTAAAAAAATCTACCTTTAGAAGTGAAAATTTTTCCTATAGCATAGAACATGTTTCTTCCTTTTTAATTAAGAAATTGACATCTATCCACCATATGAGAGCAAGCTGCATCCACTTCTCTCCTTCAGTGCTGTAGAAACAGTGAACTTTTTTTTTTTTTAGAAGAGCATTTCTCCTTTGTAGGCCTATACTTGTGGCAAAAAGTTAAGTACTTAACAAAAAGATCCCTGAAGGAAGGCTGAAGCAAGAAGGGAATTAGCCTGGCTCACTTTTTCCCCCAACCCCCAACATTTAGGGATACTTAAGTAAGACAAAGTTATAGGCATGCAGCAAGATAAAAGTGACCCTAAAGGATCAGATAAAAATCAGAAGTTAAATGCAGAAATATGGAGGCGACAGCTCTACGAGGGGGAAGAACTGTAAAAGGGTCTCTGGGGAATGCACTGAGGTTCCAAAGGAACTAGAAGTTACCCTTGGGAAGAAGTGCTATCAGGGGTATGTCCCATAAGCCTGGGACATCTTCATACTGAATCCTCAACTTCTACTCAAATCTCTAAGTCTGTTAAGGATGTAGAAGTATATTAGCAATTTAAGAGCTATCAGAATGTTACTTACAGGGCTGCTTTTCAACTGCATCAATGATCTTTTCCAGTGCATCTTCAAGCTCTACTTCACTGATAGACTGAAGAGCTTCTGTGAGGTACTTAATAGCTTCACTGATAAGAGATGGAAAGAAAAGATGAAGCAAGTCATTAGTAATTAAGGCTAAAAGTTTTATAACAAAATGGCAAACACTCATCAACATGGCATTGAAAGTAAGATCCACTCACTCTCTGCAGGAGTACCCACCTTTCCTGCACTTTCCAAACAAATTATTCCTTCTGTCCCCTGTCAACATAACCGTTCTTTTTTTTTTTTTTTAATATAGCAAAGGTGGAAATGTATTGAAGAACAAGTACAGACTCCCATGTGGGGAGGGGGAAAGAGTCCCAACATAACTGTTCTTAAAGCCCCAAATCACATCCTTCTTTTAAGAAGCCTTCCTAGCCCTAACTGGTTTGGCTCAGTGGATAGAGTGTCAGCCTGCAGACTCAAGGGTCCCAGGTTCGATTCTGGTCAAAGGGCATGTACCTTGGTTGCGGGCACATACCCAGTAGGGAGTGTGCAGGAGGCAGGTGATCGATGTTTCTAACTCTTTATCCCTTTCCCTTCCTCTCTGTAAAATATCAAATATATATATATATATATATATATATATATATATATATATATATATTTTTTTTTTTTTTTTTAAAGAAGAAGCCTTCCTAGCCCAGCCAGTGCTGCTCAGCAGTTAAGCGTTGACCCAGGAACCAAGAGGTTGCCGGTTCAATTCCTGGTCAGGGCGTTGCAGGCTTGATCCCCAGTATGGGGTGTGCAGGAGGCAGCCAATTGATGATGTTCCTCTCTCATTGATGTTTCTATCTCTCTACCCTTCTCCCTTCCTCTCTCTCTAAAAATCAATAAAAAAAAAAACATATTAAAAAAAAAAAGCCTTCCTAGACCAGCACTACCTGCTGCAATCTCCCCTTCCTTCTGAAATTGTTAAAAAGCTCACTATGCCCAGCAGTATGGCTCAGTGATTGAGCATCGACCTATGAACCAGGAGGTCGAGGTTCGATTCCTGGTCAGGGCACATGCCGGGTTGCAGGCTGAATCCCCAGTAGGGGGTATGTAGGAGGCAAATGATCAGTGATTCTCTCATCATTGATGTTTCTATCTCTCTCTCCCTCTCCCCTCCTTTCTGAAATCAATAAAAATATGTATTTTTAAAAAGCTCACTTATATTCACCTGAGATTTGATACATTACATTAACTTTGTACAATTTCTTACCATACTCTCAAGGCAGGACTTCATCTGCTTTGGTGTTCTGAACATAACAGCCTTACTTAAGCAACACTCATATTAAATTACATGAATCTCTCCAACAACAACAACGAAACTCAATAAAGCTGAAATTTAAAAAAAATTACATGAATCTCTGATTTAAATACCAACAGTGCTCAGAATGAACACTTTGCACTTAAACAATTAGCTAATTACATGCCATTCTGTATTTGTAGCACACAACTTTATACTTTATGTCAATGCTATTGTTTTACTGGTCACACTAATTGTTCTATATCATTGTTCTATATTGTTTCATGTGTGGGTGTTCCATATTTATTATAGATGATACTCCTTGAGAATTTAAACTGTATCGTCCTTTGGCAGAGTGCTAAGCACACTAAAGGTGGCCCATAAATATTTGATGGTGAGTCCCTAAAATCACACACATTTTGGGACAGGTCTTAGGATAGACCAAAGCCCATAAAACTGTACAGGATCTGGCCCTGCCAAATCTCATTAGGCTCATCCAGTGGCTCTGATTTTTCTGATCTTCTCCTGCCCCATGGTCTTAAGATGGTCATTTCCTCCCACTCATTTCCTTACCTAGTCAAGTCCTGCTCATCCTTTAACACTCACTCAAACCAATTCTTCAATAAAGCCCTTCCTTGACTCTAGAGCCATTTATACACGTGATTATATGCTATCTTAACACATCTTTCCTTGAATACTTTTCACAATTGATGTTAAATAATTGTGAATTATTTAATATTCATGGTAGACAGACTTCTAAGATGACCCCCTAATAATACATGCTTCCTGGTAATCACATCCATGTGCAATCCCCTCCCCTTAACTGTAGGCTGAACCTAGTGACTTTCCTCTGACCACAGAATATAGCAAAAGTGATAGAATATCTTACTGTATTGTAATTTTAAAAGTAAAATTTTATAAGTGACAAGATGTCACATAATTAGGTTACAAAAGATTGTGGTTTCCATCTTGAGAGCAGACTCTTTTGCTGGGTTTGATGAAGCAAGCTGCCATGTTGGGGAGGCCCAAATGACAAGGAACTGAGGGTGTCCTCTAACTAACACCCAGCAAGGACTGAGGCTCCCAATCCAGCCATCCTGGAGGAACTGAATATTGCCAAGCACTGAATGAGCATGGAAGCGAATCCTACCCAGTTGACATTTGAGATAGTCCCAACTTGACCATAGCCTTGTGAGAGACCTGAAGCTGAGGACCCAGCTAAGCCTGCTTAAATTACTGTGACCAAGGGAAATGTGAGAAAATCTGTGTGTGCTGTTTTAAGCTTCTAAGTTTTGGGATAGTTTGTTATGCAGCAATAAATAATATACCATCTGCCCCCAAGCACCATAGTGTCTTACTCTCTCCTACTCCCTTGCCCCAGCACAGTGTTTTGCAGTTAATAGATTTCAGTGTATTTCTGACTGACTGAATGAATGAATGATACCTTAATATTCAAATTCTAAGTGAAAAGAAAGAAAAGTTGATCATATTTTTAAAATGCTAGGAATCAATGGAAAACAATTTATTATTTTCTCCCAGAGCATATCCACGCTTGCCCTTGTTCACCACTAAGCCAAGGGCAAAGTTTAAAGTCCCATAAAACATATCCCTACAAAAACAAACAAAAAACTCTTTACATACAAGTTGTAATGAAAACCTGGTACAGAAAAGTATATCCCATCTGGAAGGTATTAAAATGCGTAAACACTGTTTTCTCTCCCTCTCTCTCTCTTTCTTCCTTCTTAAAGCAGATTTAATGAGAAAAATCTTGGAAAGCTTCGTTCTGTAGGTCCTAGAAAACACTGATATAGCCAGGAAACCTATCAGAGAAGTTCTAAAGGAAATCAAGGAAGGAAGGAAAGAGAAAGGAGAGAAAAGAAAAGAGGAGAGAAAAAGAAAAAGAAAGACCCAGGAGACCTAGGAACATGCTTCAAACCTACCCACTTTTTCACTCTTCAGGAACTGTCTATGATCTAAAATCGGGAAGGTTGGCTGGGCCTACAATTTCTGCAACATCAGTTGACAGCTACTGACGTGCATATGAGCTTTCCCAGGTCTCTCATTTGCTGTCTCAGTGACAACCTCCAGCGCGCTGCCAGGAGTCCCATTTTGCAGAGGCAAAGACTTGGGGGTGAGGGGGTAACTGATAAGTGGCAAAGTCACAGTGCTAATAAGCCGCTGCTACAACTCAGATCGCCCCTTCTCCGGCACCGGCAGGAGGGGACCCTCGAACCCCCGCTCCGACTCTGTGCCAATCTCAGAGAGACCTAGGAAGGTATCGCAACCTGACCATCGTGCCAAAAGCTCTTTGTTTCTTAGGACTTTTTGTAGTTGTTGTTAATCCTCACCCAGGGATATTGTTTTCCATTGATTTTTATTGAGAGTGGAAGGGAGGGGGATGGGGGAGAGAAAGAGAGGTCGATCAAGTGAGAGAGACACATCGATTGGCTGCCTCCCCCACTCCCCTGACCAACCAGGGATCGAGCCTGCAACCGAGGTAGGAGCCCTAGACCGGAATCAAACCGGGAAAACCCTTCAGTCCGCGGGCCTACGCTCTAACCATTGAGCGGGTAGCTAGGGCCGCTTCTTAGAACTTTTTAAGGGTCTCTGTCATTTAAGGTGAAACCCGCTCCTGGTGCCCGGAGAGTCTCGATGCCCCGCGCCGTAGTTTGACCCTGGCTCTCCCCTCCCGGCCTGCCAAACTGCGCAGCCGACTCACCCTCTGAGCAGCAAGCCGCGCAGCTTGAAGGCAGAGAGGGCCCGGCTCCGCAACCGCTCCGGCGCCATGTTCGCGTTTTGGCGCCACGGCTGCGGCCCCGCCCCGTCCAAGGCCCCGCCCCTTCCCGTGTGCGCTCCGCCTCCGCCGCGGCTGGCCCGAGACCCGTGCGGACTCCCTGCACCCTGGTTTCCGTGGCGCGGAGGGCACTGCGACGCCTAGTGCCCGGCGCTGCAGCCCCAAACGATGTAGGCTGAAGGAGGAGAGGACTTGAACTCCTTTGTGTCCCAGACCGAAGGACGAGAGTGCCTTCCCTGTATCTGGTTGGGAATGTGCTTGCACTACTTATCCCAAGTCCGTCATTGAGCCGCTCTCAACGCTGCCCGCGACCTTCCAGGACTCCGGCCGGGCTCACCCCGGACCGTCCCTGTGTAACTCATGCTTTTTACTTTACACAGGCCCCGGAAGTACTGTAAGTCGCCACTTTGTTTTCCCTGACATTCACTCGAAATAGCTAAAAATCACCATCATTTATTCCCACCAGCCCACTTTTTATTTAAAAGTTGAGGGTTTCCTATGTGCCATAAACTGTCATAGGTGCTATAAGTGTATTAATTGCTGTATGCTCATAAACTCTAATGAGTTGTATGTCACTTTTTCAACATCCTCATTTTATAGCTGAGAAAACAAACACAAAGTTGGTAGACGGCTAACTCAAAATGAAAGGTTCAGAAAGTGGAGCCAGGATTTGAACTCAATCTGATTCCAGCAAGTGGACTATTAATCTGCCACATTTCAAAAGGCTTGCTCCAGTGAGTTGAATAAAACCATGGAATGCACGCAGCCATATAACATACTAGAGGCCCAGTGTGCGAAAATTCGTGCACGGGGGTGGGGTGAGGGCGGGATCCCTCAGCCCCGCCTGCACCCTCTCACAATTTGGGACCGCTGGGGTAGGGTTCCTTGGCCTGGCCTGAGATCAGGGCCTATCAGGGCCCTGGCTGCAGGCAGCTGGCCTCACCCCTGCCACTGCCACTGCTTGCCATCTGTGCAGCGCTGCCCCCCACTCCCCTGTCACCGGTGGGGTGCAATGGCTTGGCTGACCTGGGCCTACCTCTTTCTTTGCTGGGGGGCGGGGCCAGCCCTGCCAGGGACTGTCTGCCTACCTGATCGCCCCTAACCACTTGCCTACCTACCTGATCACCACTAACTGCTGGTCTGCCTACCTGATCACCCCTAACCACTCTGCCTGCCTGCCTGATTGCCCCTAACTACTTGCTTAGGGACGGTGCCAGTTGTTACTGGTCATTACGACCCAGGTTTTTTATACATTAGGATAAGGACAATTTTGAAGTACTGATGTACAGTAACATCTGGGGTATATGGTTAACTTAAAAGAACACACACACAAGCAAAGTATGGTAAAGGAGGGGAAGTGTGTGTGTGTGTGTGTGTGTGTGTGTGTACACATATACTTGTTTTTGCATTTTAAAAAACCTCTGACACTAAAACTAGACCTTAAAAATATGACTAACCGTAAAAAGCAGAAAGGGATCAAGATCACAGTGAGAACTTTCTTTGCAGTGAGAGTTTTAACTATCAACCATGATGTTTTACATATTCAAAAAATGTAAAAGAAAAAAAGTAAACTTAACATTGAAAGCATAACCAAACCAATATATCTAACTGTATGTTAAACTGGTAACATAGCCCTAATCGGTTTGGCTCAGTGGATAGAGTGTCGGCCTGCAGACTGAAGGGTCCCAGGTTTGATTCCGGTCAAGGGCATGTACCTTGGTTGCGGGCACATTCCCCAGTAGGGGGTGTGCAGGAGGCAGCTGATCAATGTTTCTAACTCTCTATTCCTCTCCCTTCCTCTCTGTAAAAAAAAAAAAAATCAATAAAATATATTTTTAAAAAAACTGGTAACATAACATCACAGAGAAAAGTGATTTTGAACAGTTTTCTGTATATTTTCAGTGAAATATATTATAAAGACAAAAAACTTCAAAGAAAATTTGAATTTTTATGTCTGAAATAAAAATAGATAAACAGTCAATTCTCATTATTTGAGGTAATTTTCTTCTACATAGTGGTCACCAACATTGATTTAACGAATGCTTATTGTTCCTAGGTTCCTATGAGCCTCTCCTCACATTTTCATTAACTGATCAATACATAAGCTTGTTTTCCATGTATTTCTGTAGAAAAACACCTAATATACAGTATATTATTGAACCATAAACATTGAACTAAGGCCCCCAGCATTATAATTTGTACTTGTACCTGAAAGAACCCTATCTAACACTTGTATTTTCTCCCTAAGTCACATCACAGTCTTCCTGTGCCTTGGAATACTAGACACCATGTCAGCACTAGGCTTGGAAGCCATTTAAACAACAAAATCACCAAGAGAAATCACAAAATGTGTAATATGTGGCACTAAATGTATCTCAAAAAAAGTCACTTTTTAAAAATAGTATAAGAAATGAAACAAAAAAGCAAAATGTCACCTTGTTCAAATTTACCTGGGAACATGTGTGATGGGCAACAAATTTTCAGTGCTTTGCAAATGTTCACAAATGATTATGAAAGATCCCAATATTGCTTTGGGTATTACAAGTAAATTTTAGTAAATAGATTAATTAAAAAATATAGAATGCACAAATAATGAAGATTGACTATATCTGCTTAACTACTAGAAGGATAAACAAGAAAAAAATGGGCCCTGGCCTGGTAGCTCAGTTGGTTAGAGCATCCCCATACACCAAGGTTTTGGATTTAATCCTGGGTCAGGGCACATACAAGAAACAACCAACGAATGCATAAATGGGTGGAACAACAAATCCAAGTCTCTCTCTCTCTCCCCCCCCCCCCCCCGCTCACCCTCTTCCTCTCCCCCCCGCCACACACACTTCCTCTCTCTTTAGAATTCAATAAAATAAAATTTAAAAAAATAACAAAAACGAAGGACAAATGGTTATTTGGGGCAGGAAAGTGGAAAGAATTAGAATATAAAATACTAAAACTATTAGGCAAAAGGGAAAAGGATATTTGCACAGTCCCAAAATATCACCCTATAGATTACTGGCTAATAATATACAGACAAAACTTACTTTTAAAATGAATCTTCAGAGGTTACCACCTTAACCAAGCATCAAACTTGCCTCACAAATAATGGGCTAATTTTACATTGTTACTGTTATCATGCAACATAACATATACAACATCACTTCTGAAGTATTCTTGCCCAAAATGTTAACCTCAATTTAATCAAATCTTGACCTTTCAGTTTAAGGAAATAATATTTAACTCTCTCTCAAACTAACCATTTCTATCTCCATGGCTGGGGCCCTTACTAGGACACCAATCTAGCCATCAGGATAAACTTTCTAAAAGATAATTCTTAGGGTGCTGCTTCCTTAATTTTAAAACACTCCAAATCTCCTCAATTTGGATAAAGTGAACAGGTCATTTATTTCTTTCTCTCCTGTTCCGTCTGCCAGGAGCACTTCTCTCCCTCTTCACCTCCATTTGCCTAAACAATTTCCATTCATCCTTTAGTTCTTAGCTTAGACTTTACTTTCTCTTGGGAACATTCCCTGACTCTCCCAAATCTGAGTTAGGGACCCTCTGAGTTTCATGTCTGGGATGATGCATCAGAGAATTAGCATGCTTCTTACTATAAATCTGTAAATGGAATTATTCCAGTAATCATAGGAGAGTTTAAAGCCAGGGTATTATGAGATTATAAACCTTCTAAGAATTCACAAAAATCTTGGTGAGGGCTTTGGAATTCCACTGCAGGTAAGAAAGGGATTCCTGGGACAAAGGTTACATCCTATATAATAAAGAGTTAATATGCAAATTGACCATCACGCCCTCACAAAGATGGCCACCCCCATGTTGTCACAAGATGGCCACCACAAGATGGCTGGCAGGGGAGGGCAGTTGTGGGCAATCAGGCCAGCAGGAGAGGGCAGTTGGGGGCAACCAGGCCTGCAGGGGAGGGAGAGCAGTTGGGGGGGACCAGGCCTGCAGGGGAAGGCAGTTAGGAGCGACCCGGCCAGCATGGGAAGGCAGTTAGGGGCGACCGGGCCAGCAGGAGAGGGCAGTTGGGGGCGACCGAGCCATCAGGGGAGGGCAGTTGGGGGCAACTGGGCCAGCAGGGGAGGGCAGTTGGGGGTGACCAGGCCAGCAGGGGAGCAGTTAGGTGTCGATCAGGCTGGCAGGGGCGTGCTTAGGGGGTGATCAGGCTGGCAGGCAGAAGCAGTTAGGGGCGATTAGGCAGGCAGGCAGGTGAGCGGTTGGGAGCTAGCAGTCTTGGATTGTGAGAGGGATGTCCCAGATTGGAGAGGGTGCAGGCTGGGCTGAGGGATACTCCCCCTCCTCCCCCAGTGCACGAATTTCGCGGACCAGACCTCTAGTATATTAATAACAATGACTACTACCACTGCTACTACCATTTACTGAGCACCTAGCTGAGTGCTTACACCAGAGCAAGTACTATGTGGTATCCATCTTGCTGCCGTAAGTCCTGATTGCGCAACTATCCAAAGTAAATGTTCTAATAATCAAGTTATATTATTCACTCCCTGCTTGAGATCCTTTGGGCTTACAGTTAAAGTTCAGATTTAGCATGACAGACAAGGTTTCGTGATTGCCTATTCCAACTTTATCCTTGGCTGTATCCCACAGTCATTCTATAGCAGCCTTGGGCAAACTTACGGCCCACGGGCCGGATCCGGCTGTTCTATCCGGTTCTCTTGCTCTCCCCCCCACTCCTTTACTTTGAATTTATATTAGTTCACACAAACACTCCATCCATGCTTTTGTTCCGGCCCTCCGGTCCAGCTTAAGAACCCATTGTGGCCCTCGAGTCAAAAAGTTTGCCCACCCCTGTTCTATAGCCATACTGAGCTATTTATAGTTTGTCAGAAAAACTCAAGTGTCTCCCTTGTGAACCTCCTTCCCCAATAGATCACATCTTTCCTTTCTGTTTTTCTTTTGTCCACATTTCTACTATACTTCTCAACCCACATGGCATTAATTTCCTTACATATCTTTTCATCTGACTGGACGTTGAAGCCCTTGTAGTAGAACTATGTCTTATGCACCTTAAAATTTTCATTATTACAAAGTCATCTGAAGGTGGCAGAGTAAGTGGATGCTGCATGGACATGCTCCCAGGAACAAGCTGGAATTACAACTAAAATACAGAAAAACTTCCTGGATAATCAATGGAAAACTTGCAGGAGGGAATTGTGATACCCCAGGACAGAAAGTGGAGACTGCATAGAGACTGGTAGGAGGGGCGAAGGCACAAAAGGGCAACTGAAGTCCCTGAGAGATATTTCAGCTGTGGGGGAGTGGGGGGTGCCACTGAGAACTCTGGGATCTAATCCCCAAGACGGGCCCCCCAGCAGAGAGCACCAAACTGAGGAGGATACCCACATAACATCTAACTATGAAAAGCAGCTTTTGGGGTGCAGTCTGCAGGGAGTGACAGCTGAAAGTTCAGGCACCCTCTAAAAGGGCCAACACACAAAATTCTCTGTGGAGCCACCCACCTTTGTGCTCAGGCAGAGGGAGGGTGAAGTGGACTGGACCTGTGAGAGCAGAACTTAGGACTGGGGACTCGGGGGATAGAGCTCAGAAGGCAGACAACTCAGGTTTCCTGGGCTGAGTCATTCCCTCACACAGCAGAGGACATCTTTCCCACACAGACATCTGTCTTGCCTGGGGGGAAGACAGTCGATACACCCTATTGCAAAACACCTTGCCCTGAGGCCACTTAAGAGATTAAAAGTAAAAATTAGCCTCCTAGCAGAAGCAACCACCCCACCCTGTGTTTTTTTAAATCCTATATAATAAAGAGTGTGCCACACCAGCACAGCCAAGGGTTCAGCAAGCCTGAGGGAGGGCCAGCAAAGGATGAAGAAAAGACAGACAAAGAGAATAAACTGGGTTTAGATGGATCTTCTGTGCCTGGATGAGACCACAGAACAGATCCAGACTGCAAGCTGATGCTTTATTTTATAGTCAGAGGTAAACAAGGTAATTTACAATGTTCTTGTAAGTTTCACTTGTTTTGGCAGCACTTGCTGCACCTCCCAGAGCCCATTAGCTACCCAGGAAGGATCTAGGGAGCAGTCACAAGATCAAGCTTAATTATGCTAAGAGGGCTGTGCCCTCCAAGCTGGGCCTTGTTTGCGGCTTTGCCAGCAGGTCAGTCCGAGGCTTAACCCTATAACCGCTCCATACAAAAGAGGGAATATGCAAATTGACTGTCACTCCACCACAAAGTTGATGGGGCACACAATGGAGGCGGGGTTTCCATAACACAAGATGGCTGCACCCACAGCGGAGGCTGAGTTCCCATAACGAGCCTTATCGAGCAATCAGCAGGGACCTGAGGTTGTGCTGCCCCCCACCCCCATGGGGGTTGACAGGGGACATCAGGCCATGCCACCCACTCTGGCGCCAGGCCGGACCTAGCAGGGCTTGATGGGGGACCTCAGGCCATACTCCCTGCCTTGGTGCCAGGCTGGGGGACCTCAGGCCGTGACCCCCACCTGGCAGGGCTTGACGAGGGGTGGGGATTGGCTGGGTCTGGATCTAGCCCAATGGGGGAGCAGCCGGGTCTGGATCTCATGCAATTTTGAGGTGCACGTGGGTGGGCGGGGACTTGACTCTGGTTCCTGTGGTGTGCCCCAGACTCTGACAGGAAGAAGATTTTCATATACATTTTACTAATTTTCTTTCATCTCTGACACTTCTATTATAGAGAAAGGGCAAATAGCAATTATTAAAATATTTCCTCTAATTAATCCCCTTTTAATTAGCACGATTTCATGCACCGGGCAACTGGTGTGTGTATATATATTGATTTCAGAGAGAAAAGGAAAGGGAAAAATCAATAAAAAACATCAATGATGAGAGGGAATCATTGATTAGCTACCTCCTGCACACCCCCTACTGGGGATTGAGCCCTCAACCGAGGCATGTGCCCTTGACTGGAATCGAACCTGGGACCCTTCAGTCTGCAGGCCAATACTCTATCCACTGAGCCAAATCAACTAGGGCTGCCCCACTCTGTTGAAAAAAAAACCTCTCACCACACCTGAGGACGACTGCCTGGGGGGCAATTCAAATTGGACTCCTAACAGTCTGTAGGCAGAGGTGGTCTCTAGAGGCTTTGCCTGATCTAATTAGTCAGAAACAGCCTTTAACACTGTCCTGAACTAGAAATTGAGAGGTGTAGAGGATCTACCTAAAACATAGTCACAAACCCAAACAGACAACCAAAATGAGGAAACAAAGAAACAACCCCCCCCTCCAAATGAAAGAACTAGAGAATTCTCCAGAAGAAGAGAGAAATGAAGCAGAGATAAGAAATTTATCTGAAACAGAGTTCATAGTAACAATGGTAAAAATGCTCTACAGCATGAAAAAAGATATAGTAATTATGAAAAACAAGTCTGAGATAAAGTATGACATAACACAAGTAAAGAACACATTGGAAAGAATACACAGCAGATTAGGGGAAGCTGAGGATCAAATCAGTGAATTAGAAGACAAAGTTGAAAATATCACTCAATTTGAGAACCAAAAAGAAAAAAACAATAAAAAAACAGGAGGACAGCTTAAGGGAGCTGTAGGACAACGTGAAATGTAACAATACTAGAATAGCTTATGTGCCAGAAGAGGCAGAAAGGGAGAAAGGCATAGAGAACGTGTTTGAAGAAATAATGGCAGAAAACTTCCCTAACCTGGTAAAGGAAAAAGTCACACAAGTTCAGGAGGCATAGAGAACCCCAAGCAAGACGAACCCAAACAGGCCCACACTTGGATCCATCATAATTAAATATCAAAAATTAAAGACAAAGAGAGAATCTTAAAGGAAGCAAGAGAAAAGAAAACTGTTACCTACAAAGGATCTCCCATAAGGCTGACACCTGATTTCTCATCAGAAACTCTATAGTCCAGAAGGGAATGGCATGAAGTACTCAAGGTAATGGAAAGCAAGGATCTGAGACCAAGATTACTAGATCCAACAAGGCTATCATTCAAAATAGACAGTCAAATAAAGAGCTTTCCAGACAAAAAAAAAAAAAAAAAAGGCTAAAGGAGTTCATCACCACCAAGCCAGCATTATAAGAAATGCTAAAGGGACAGCTGTAATGAAAAGAAGAAACAGAGAGAGAAACCTAGCCATACAGAAATATAATGGCAATAAATAAGTACTTAGCAATAATAACCTTAAATGTAAATAGATTACATGCTCCCATCAAAAGACATAGAGTAGCTGAATGGATACAAAAACATGATCCAACTATATGCTGTCTACAAGAGACTTACCTCAAAACAAAAAACACACACAGGATGAGAGTGAAGAGATGGGAAAAATTTTTTTATGCAAATGGAAAGAAAAATAGCTGGAATAGCAATACTCATATCTGACAAAATAGATTTTAAAATGAAGGCCATCACAAGAGACAACAAAGGTCACTACATAATTCTAAAGAGATTGATCCAACAAGAGGATATAACATATATGCACCCAATATAGGAGCACCTAAATATATTTTAAAAACCTCTAGAGGACTTTAATGGAGAAATAGACAACAATACAGTCATAGTAGTGGACTTTAACACCCTGCTGACCTCACTGGATAGATCTTCCAGACAAAAACTTAACAAGGAAACGGAGACTCGAAAGGACACACTGGGTGAGATGGATAATTGACATTTATAGAACACTAGAGGCCTGGTACACAAAATTCGTGCACGGGGGTGTGTGTCCCTCAGCCCAGCCTGTACCCTCTCCAATCTGGGACCCCTCGAGAGATGTCCGACTGCCCGTTTAGGCCCGATCCTGGTAGGGCAGTCGGACATCCCTCTCACAATCCAGGACTGCTGGCTCCCAACTGCTTGCTTGCCTGCCTTCCTGATTGCCCCTAACTACTCCCCTGCCAGCCTGATTGATGCCTAACTGCTCCCCTGCCAGCCTGTTTTCCCCTAACTGCCCTCCCCTGTAGGCCTGGTCACCCCTAACTGCCCTCCCCTGCAGGCCTGGTCACCCCTAACTGCCCTCCCCTGCAGGCCTGGTCCCCCCCAACTGCTCTCCCATGCAGGCCTGGGTCCCTCCCAACTGCCCTTCCCTGCAGGCCTGGTCGCCCCCAACTTCCCTCCTCTGCCGGCTTGGTCACCCCTAACTGCCCTCCCCTGCAGGCTTGATCGCCCACAACTGCCCTCCCTTGCAGGCCTGGTCCCTCCCAACTGCCTTCCCTTGCTGGCCATCTTGTGGTGGCCATCTTGTGTCCACATGGGGGCAGGATCTTTGACCACATGGGGGCAGCCATCTTGTGTGTTGGAGTGATGGTCAATCTGCATATTACTCTTTTATTAGATAGAGGCCGGTGCATGGGTGGGGGCCAGCTGGTTTGCCCTGAAGGGTGTCCCGGATCATGGTGGGGGTTCCCTTGGGGTGTGGAGCGGCCTGGGCGAGGGGCCTGTGGTAGTTTGCAGGCCGGCCACGCCCCCTGGTGACCCAAGCAGAGGCCCTGGTATCTGGGGTTTATTTATCTTCTACAATTGGAACTTTGTAGCCTGGAGCGGAGCCAAGCCTTCTGCTTGCTCCATGGCAGTAGCCATTTCTGTTGGTATTTATGTATCTTCTATAATTGAAACTTTGTAGCCTTAAGCGAGGCCTGGGCCGGGCAGGGTGTGCAGAAAGCTTGGCTTCCTCCATCGCCGCAGGCAACCCTAGCCTCCTGCTCTTTCCAGCTCCGTGGCTGCTGCCATTTCTGTTTGGGTTTATGTATCTTCTATCATTGAAACTTTGTAGCCTTGAGTGGAGGCCTAGGCCGGCAAGGGCAGGTGGAAAGCTTGGCTTTCTCCATTGCCGGGGAAACCCAAGTCTCCCTCCTGCTCTCTGTGGCGGTAGCCATCTTGGTTGGGTTTATTTGCATATTTGCTCCTGATTGGCTTGTGGGCGTGGCTTGTGGATGTAGCGGAGTGATGGTTAATTTGCATATTACTCTTTTATTAGATAGGATTCCTCCCCAACGCAGCAGAATATACATTCTTCTCAAGTGCACATGGATCACTTACAAAGACAGACCACATGTAAGGACATAAAACAAGTCTCTATAAGTTCAAGAAGATTGAAATCATATCAAGCATCTTCTCAGAGCACAGTGGAATGAAATTAGAAATCAACTGCAGTAAAAACACCCAAAAACATTCAAGCACATGGAGGCTAATAGCATGTTATTAAACAATGAATGGGTTACCAATGAGATCAAGAAAGAAGTCAAAAACTTCCTAGGAATGAAAATAAACACATAAAAACCCAAAATCTCTAGGACACAGCAAAAGCAGTCCTTAGAGGGAAGTTCATAGTACGATAGGCATATCTCAAAAAACAAGAAAAATCAGTAATAAACTATTTTACCCTACAGCTTAAAGAACTAGAAAGAGAACAACAAGGAAAACCCAAAGTAAGAAGAAGGAAGGAAATAATAAAGATTAGAGCAGAAATAAATAACATAGAGACTAAAAACAAAATACAAAAAATCAATGAAACCAAGAGCTGGTTGAAAGGATAAACAAAATTTATAAACTGTTAGCCAGACTCATTAAGAAACAAAAGAGAGAGGACCCAAATAAATAAAATCGGAAACAAAAGTGGAGAAGTAATCACAGACATCACAGAAATAAAATGGATTGTAAGAATGAACAACTATATGCCAACAAGCTGGACAATGCGGATGAAATCGACAAATTCCTAGAAAAATCTAATCTCCCAAAATTGAATTTGGAGGAATCAGAAAATCTGAATAGTCCAATAACAACTTATGAAATAGGAGCAGTAATAAAAAAAATCCAACCAAACAAAAGCCCAGGTCTGGATGGATTCACAAGGGAGTTTCACCAAACATTCAAAGAAGAACTAACAGTTATACTCCTCAAAGTATTTCAGAAAATCCAAGAGGAAGGAACACTTCCAAACTCTTTTTATGAGGCCAGCATTATTCTAACTCCAAAACCAGATAAAGACACTACAAAGAAAGAGAATTACAAGCCAATATTCCTGATGAATATAGATGCTAAAATTAAAAAGATCACACACCATGATCAAGTGGGATTTATTCCAGAGATGCAAGGCTGGTACAATATTTGCAAATCAATAAAGGTGATACATTACAAAAACAAATTGAAAGACAAAAATCACATGATCATATCAATAGATACAGAGAAAGTATTTGACAAAATATAACACTCATTTTTGATAAAAAAAAAAAAACTGTCAGTAAAATGGGAATAGTGGGATCATACCTCAACATGATAAAGGCCATATAGGACAAACCTCCAGCCACCATCATATTCAATGGTTACCCCCACCCTTCCCTGCCTTCCCTCTGAGGTTTGACAGCCTGATCGATGCTTATCTGTCTCTGGATCTGTTTTTGTCCATCAGTTTATGTTGTTCATTATATTCCATAAATGAGTGGAGATCATGTGATATTTATCTTTCTCTGACTGGCTTATTTCACTTAGCATATGGGCAAAAACTAAAACAATTTCCCCTAAGAACAGGAACAAGACGGGGATGCCCACTCTCACCACTCCTGTTTGATATAGTACTGGAAGTGCTAGCCATAGTGATCAGGCAAGAAGAAGAAATAAAAGGCATCCAAATTGGAAAAGAAGAAGAAAAACTGTCCCTATTCACAGATGACATGATATTGTACATAGAAAACCCTAAAGACTCCATAAAAAACTACTAGACTTAATAAATGAATTCAGGAGAAACCAAGATGGTGGCATAGGTAAACACCTAAACTGCTGCCTCGCACAACAATTTCAAAACTACAACTAAAAGACAAAATGGACATCATCCAGAACCACAGGAAAGCTAGCTGAGTGGAAATTCTACAACTAGAAGGAAAGAGAAAAGCACACTGAGAGTCAGAGGAGCTGCAGGAGGCAGAGGTACTGAGACACGCATGTGCAAAGAGGACTGGTACCTGAGTGCGCGGCTGGCTTTCTCAAGCAGGAGGGAGACAAAAGCTCCCGACTACACTGAACTCCAGTTCCGGGCGAGACTGTGGGGACCCAGACTCACACGGTGTGAAACTGGACTGTCAGGAAAGAGAAAAGCACACTGAGACTCAGAGGAACTGTGGAAGGCAGAGGTACAGAGGCGCGTGCACGGAGAGGGCGGGCAACTGAGTATGCAGCTGGCTTTCTCAAGCGGGAGGGAGACAAAAGGTCCCGACTGCACTGAACTCCAGTTCCGGGCGAGACTCTGGGGACCCAGACTCATCCGGGAAGAAACTGGACTGTCTGGCAGCGGGCGGAACTCGAGGGTGGCTTTCTCTCAGAGGTGCTTGCAGCGATTACCACGGGACACTGAGACACAGGGGCCTATTAGGGCAGGACTGACGGGAAACCAATGCTGTTTGCTCCGCCATGAGACTCCGCCCCATTCAAGCTGAGCACAGAGGCTTTTGGAAGTCTTCTCTCATAAGGGTGTCTCCAGCACAGAAGTTCTCCCAGCGTAGACACAGCTGATCCTCACAGCCAATTGGCCTGGAGGTCAATTCCTCCCAGTGATACCAACAACAATCAAGGCTTAACTACAACAAGACTGTGCACACAGCCCACAAAGGGGTGCACCAAGAGTGTCCACCTCAGGTAACTGGGGAGGCTGAGCCACTGGGCCCTATAGGACACCTAGCACACAAAGCCACTCTGTCAACACAGGGAATCAGCCAAAATGCAGAGAGAAAGAAACAGATCACAAATGAAAGAAATGGAGGAATACAAATGACTGGATATAGAGTTTAAAAACACGTTTATAAGGTTTTTCAAGAATATGCTAGAAAAGGCCGATAAATTTAGTGAGACCCTCGAGGATATGAAAAAGGACCAACTAGAAATTAAGCATACACTGACTGAAATAAAAAATATTATACAGAGATCTAACAGCAGACTAGAGGATCGCAAGAATCAAGTCAAAGAGTTGAAATACAAAGAAGCAAAAAACACTCAACCGGAAAAGCAAAAAGAAAAAAGAATCCAGAAATATGAAGATAGTGTAAGAAGCCTCTGGGAGAACTTCAAGCGTACCAACATCAGAATTATGGGGGTGCCAGAAGAAGAGAGAGAGCAAGATACTGAAAACCTATTTGAAGAAATAATGACTGAAAACTTCCCCCACCTGGTGAAAGAAATAGACTTACAAGTCCAGGAAGCGCACAGAACCCCAAACAAAAGGAATCCAAAGAGGACCACACCAAGACACATCATAATTAAAATGCCAAGAGCAAAAGACAAAGAGAGACTATTAAAAGCAGCAAGAGAAAAACAGTTAGTTACCTACAAGGGACCACCCATACAACTGTCAGCTCATTTCTCAACAGAAACTATGCAGGCCAGATGGGAGTGGCAAGAAATATTCAAAGTAATGAATAGCAAGAACCTACAACCAAGATTACTCTACCCAGCAAAGCTATCATTCAGAATTGAAGGGCAGATAAAGAGCTTCACAGATAAGAAAAAGCTAAAGGAGTTCACCACCACCAAACCAGTATTATATGAAATGCTGAAAGATATTCTTTAAGAAGAGGAAGTAGAAGAAAAAGGTAAAGATAAAAATCATGACCAAGAAATACATATCTATCAACAAGTGAATCTAAAAATCAAGTGAATAAAAATATCTGATGAACAGAATAAACTGGTGAATATAATAGAATCAGGGGCATAGAAAGGAAGTGGACTGACAATTCTCGGGGGAAAGGGGTTTGGGGGTGCGGGAAGAGACTGGACATAAATTGTACACCTATGAATGAGGACAGTGTGTGTGGGGGGGTAAGGGCAGAGGGTGGGGTGGGAACCGGGTGTAGGGGAGCTATGGGGGAAAGAAGAGGAACAATTGTAATAATCTGAACAATAAAGATTTATTAAATTAAAAAAAAAATAAATGAATTCAGCGATGTAGCAGGATACAAAATTAATACACAGAAATCTATGGCTTTTTTATAGACCAATAGTGAACTCACAGAAAGAGGAACTAAAAAAACAATTCCATTTACCACTGCAACAAAAAAATTAAGATACCTTGGAATAAACTTAACTAAGGAGGTAAAAGACCTGTACTCGGAAAACTACAGGAAAAAAGAGATAGAGGAAGACATAAACAGATGGAAGAACATACCATGTTCATTGATTGGTAGAATCAACATCACCAAAATGTCCATACTACCCAAAGCAATCTATAGATTCAATGCAATCCCCATTAAAATACCAATGGCATATTTCACAGACCTAGAACAAACTATCCAAATATTCATCCTATCTAATAAAAGGGTAATATGCAAATTAACCATCACTCCATCACAAAGATGGCAGTGCCCATAGCCACAAGATGGTGGTACGCAGTTCTCTCAGCTCTTCTGGAGTTCCCCAGTCCTGGGAAGGGGGTGGCCGCTGAGAGCGGGCAGCATGAGCGGCCTGATGGAATGCTTGCTTGTTGCCACAGCGACGAGGCAAGCCTTCCACATCCTGCTGGCCATGGATGGGCCTCTGGGCCACGGAGAGCCCTCTGGGAAGCGGGTGCCGAGTGGCCAGGCCCTGCAGAGAGCTTCTGGCGCACAGATTCATGCGCAGGGCTACTAGTATGGAATATAAAAAGACCCCGAATAGCCGTAGGAATCCTGAGAAAGAAGACCAAAGTTGGAGGGATCACAATACCAGATATCAAGCTACATTACAAAGCCACTGTTCTCAAAACTGCCCGGTACTGGCAGAAGAACAGACAGGTAAGACCAATGGAACAGAACAGAGAACACAGAAATTGATCCAAGACATTATGCTCAATTAATATTTGACAAAGGGGGCAAGAGCATACAATGGAGTCAAGACAGTCTCTTCAATAAATGGTGTTGGGTAAATTAGACAGACACATGCAAAAAATTGAAACTAGACCATCAACTTACACCATACAAAAAAATAAACTCAAAATGGTTAAAGGATTTAAATATAAGATGGGAAACCATAAAAATCTTAGAAGAATCCATAGGCAGCAAAATAGTAGACACATGGCCCTAACCAGTTTGCCTCAGTGGATAAAGCACTGGCCAGTGGAGTGAAGGGTCCCAGGTTCGATTCCAGTCAAGGGCATGTACCTTGGTTGTGGGCACATCCTCAGTAGAGGGTGTGCAGGAGGAAGCTGATGGATGTTTCTCTCTCATCAAAGTTTCTAACTCTCTATCCCTCTCCCTTCCTCTCTGTAAAAAGTCAATAAAATATATTTTAAAAAAATAGTAGACACATGTCATAGCAATATCTTTACTGATACAGCTCCTAGGGCAATGGAAGCTAAGGAGAAAATAAGCAAATGGGACTACATCAAAATAAAAAGCTTCTGCACAGCAAAAGAAACCATCAACAAAACAACAAGAGAGCCCACTGCATGGGAGAACATATTTGCCAATGTTATCTCCGATAAGTGTTTAATCTCCAAAATTTACAGGGAACTCATACAAAAGAAAGATAAACAATCCAATCAAAAAATGGGCAATGGACCTAAATAGATACTTTTCGAAAGAGGACATACAGAAGGCCAAGAGACATGCTCAAAGTCATTAATTGTGGGAGAGATACAAATCAAAATGACAATGAGGCACCATCTCACAGCTGTCAGAATGGCTATCATCAATAAATCAACAAACAACAAGTGCTTGTTAGGTAAGGGTGTGGAGAAAAAGGAACCCTCCTTCACTGCTGGTGGGAATGCAGACTGGTGCAGCCACTGTGGAAAACAGTATGGAGTTTCCTCAAAAAATGAAAAATGGTACTCCCATTTGACCCAGTAACCTCACGTCTACGAATATATCCCAAGAAATCAGAAACACCAATCAGAAAGGATATATGCACCCCTATGTTCATAGTAGCACAATTCACCATAGCTAAGATTTGGAAACAGCCTAAGTGCCCATCAGTAGATGAGTGGATTAAAAAACTGTGGTACATCTACACAATGGAACACTGTGCTGCTGTAAAACAGAAGGAACTCTTACCATTTGCAACAGCATGGATGGACCTGGAGAGCATTGTGCTAAGCAAAATAAGCCAGTCAGAGAAAGATAAATATCACATAATTTCACTCATTTGTGGACTATAATGAATAATATAAACTGATGAACAAAAATAGAGCCAGAGGAAAAAATATTTTAGAATATAATAGAAATAATCCTGTTATTTGCAGATGTTTAATATTTCCTACAACTTTTGTGGTATTATACTATGTTACCGTGTTTCCCCGAAAATAAGACTGTGTCTTATATTACTTTTTGCCCCCAAAGACATGCTAGGTCTTATTTTCAGGGGATGTCTTATTTTTCCATGAAGAAGAATACGGTACACATTTATTGTTAAATGAAAATAAAGGAAATTTATTACCTGTATACAGTACGGTAGTACGGTAGTTGTCAACACAAACCAGACAAACTGTGAATCCTACAGTATCAAGAATTTACTCATTTATTCAATGACAATCATGTCATCATCTTCTGGAACATCATCATAACAATCCAATTCCTGAATTTCCTGGTGAATTTCTTGTGACTCCATTTCTTTCAGAATCAGTGGACCAAATCTCTCATGTTTAGCAATAGCACTGTCTTTAAATGAGTACTTCTTGTCAAGGTAGCCTGCTCGCAGTGCATTTGCAATGCAACTGTCAGTGATTTTCTCCCATGAATTCTTCACCCAAGTCACAACTTCTTGCAGTTTAGGTTTCACAAAGTTTCCACGCTGATTTCTCTCCATTCTATTTTCAAGTAGTCATTAATTTCCATGCGCAAATTGTCTTTGAATGGCTTGTTTATTGCAATATCAAGAGTCTGGAGATAGGCTGTCATTCCTGTGGGAATCATTATCTGATCTATTTTTCTTTCGTGAAGAAATGTCTTCACGTCTTTAGCGCAGTGAGTGCTGGCTGCATCCCAGACTAGCAGACCTCTTTGGCTCCCTCGCATAACAAGTGGCAGCATTAAATCGACCCACTTCCTTATAACTGCTTGTGTGGCCCAGGCTGTTTCAGTTTCAAGAATAAAAATGCCCAAAACACGTTCAATCTTTTCCTTCTTGCCCTTAGAAATGATTAAAGGTGGGATTTTAGTGTCATCCAGATGAATTGCCAAAATACAGGAAACACGTGCACTTTCGTAAGCAGTGGAGGGAATGTATGCTAAGGAGGCACCCCGCTGTTCAATTGTTGTTTGAGATGATTGGCCCATAAACACTGCAGTTTCATCCATAGCAATCATGTTGGAAAGGTTGTATTCAGAGAAGTCAGCATCATCAATAAAGGACTTGAATGCAAGTGCTTGCTTAATAACTTGAGTATCTTCCAACCTAAACAATGTTGTAGATCTTCTTAAAGACAGTTCACTTCGCTGAAGGAACTTATCCAGCCAGTGTTGTGATGCTTTGAAGTCTTCGGGGGCTATGTCAAACTGTGGTGCCATTGCAAGGGCAAATTCTTGAATCTGAGCCCTATTCACAACCAAAGCCTTTGCTCTCCTGTCAACAACCCATTCACAGATCAGGTCTTCCAGCTCGGAAAATAACGGTTGCCGACCTGATCCACACTTGCGCTTTTTAGCATTTCCCTTGTCCACTTGTTCAATGAGGTTACCATACTCTGCTCGCCATTTTCGGACCAATCGGATACTCAACATCTTCTCTTTGCAGAAAGCAGTAAGATTTTGGCCCCAAGAGTCTTCCACGATTCCTTTCTTGTACTCCACAGAGTAGCTTTTGCTTTTTGCGCTCATTTCTAGGGGTAAAAAAAAAAAGGAATTGGGGTATCAAGGTGGGGGGAGGGGGATCACTCAAAATGACACAAGGGGGATCAGAGGGGAGAATCAAAATGGCACAGGAGAATCAGAGGGGGATTACCATTTTAGTAACCCCTTTTGATCCTCCTGTGTCATTTTGATTGCCCCCTCTGATCCTCCTGTGTCATTTTAAGTGATCCCCCTCCCCCCATCCCTGTGCCACTGAACACCTTCACCAGACATCACCCCTACCCCTTTATCAGACATTTACCCCCTGGGGCCTGCCTGGGGGAATGTCACTGGACTTGCTGGGGCCTGGATCTGGGCTGGAGCAGGGTCTGCCACTGACTGAGAACCTTCAGTCATCATGAAGGCGGCCACGAGCATCAGGTAGTGTCACCAGAGACAGACCAGCACTCACCACCTTCGCCGCATCCCATCCGCTCTAATCCTCCTGTTCTACATACATCTGCAAAAGTCTCCTCCTCCCTCCCGCCCTGCGCTCACAGCTCACTCTGACCTCCGCTCGGCCTCCACACAGCAGTGACGTCAGGACTCCGCCTAACGTCACTGGTTGCTAGACGCCAGTCGGGGCAGCCCTAGCGACCAGTTTACGGTAAATTAATTTTCATTCTGAGACAGAGCCTGGGGGCCTTATGGGGGATGCCTTATATTTCACTCAGAAGGAAACCTGTGAGTAGGTCTTATTTTCGGGGAAACACGGTAGTATAGTTTTGGTAATATTATATATAAAATCTTTTTTCTCTTGAAATATTAATGTTTATTGCATGTAAATGGCTAATTACTTTGTATCTACAATCTGGTAATAGATTTATTTTGTATGTTGAAAAAACATTCTCTTTGTTTTTCATTCATTTAGTCAAGAAATATTCCAGTATAATAGAGATTCCGCACCAACTATCTACAGCATGCAGGCACTTTATATGTTCATACTGAATAAGTGAATGAATTAACTTGTTCTGAGTGGTGGGCAGCCACAATCTCTTCGAAAAGTGGCTTTGGACAAGTGCATTTACAGACACTAGTAGAATTATTATCTTCCCTCCTGGTCTTAGTTTTACTTCAGTAACGTTTTATAACAAGGGCTAGCCAACTTTTTCGGTAGGAGGCCAGAGAGTAACTATTTTCAGCAGCGTGAGCTACATGGCCTTTGTTGCAACTCCTTGGCTCCACTTACTCAATTCTGTGGTTATGGTTAAAAGCAGCCATGGACAATACTTAAGTGAATTAGGGTGGCTGTGTGACAATAAAACTTTATGTACAGATACTGAAATTTCAATTCATTTCATTTTCATGACTTACAAATTATCACTCATTTGATCCCCCCCAATCCTTTAAAAATGTAAAACGTGAGGACATATGTAATACTTTCAACAATAAAGATTAAAAGAAAAAAAATCCAGATGCTAAACAACAACAAAAAAAGTAAAACGTTCTTAGCTTGTGGTGGACAGAACTTGACCTCCCGGCCTAGTTTGTTGGTGTTTTAGAAAATTACTAACTTAAAAAAAAAAAGTCTATTAAATACACACACACTATTATTGTGGATAACCATCTCCGCTGGAGGTTGAATGGAAAAGGAAAACACAAAGTATTAATTTATTAATATGCTGATTTATGTCACCGCTGTATCAACTCCCACAGACCAGCGAATAGGAGAGAGTTGGGCTGCGCCGACCAAATAACAATCCTAGTGACGGGAAGTCAGCGGTGGCAGGTCCTCCCTCGGGCTCAAACCCCGGCATCCCGGACCTGCCCGCTGCCGGCGCGGCCTCCGGCTGCGGGGCGCGCAGTCGCACTGCTTCCGCCTTCCACCAATCTCGGTCCTCGACGCGTTCCGTTCGTGCGTGGAGGAGCCGGGCGGGAGGAGAGGCCGCTCCGTGGCAGGGCTGCGGCGTGAAGAGCGGCTGGGCCCAGCGACGGCGCGGATGGAGGACTCGCAGCTGTTCTGCGTGGCGGAGGAGCGCAGCGGCCACTGCGCGGTGGTGGACGGAAACTTCCTCTACGTGTGGGGGGGCTACGTGGTAAGGGGAAGGGGCGGGACGGGGCGGACTCGCGCCGGGAGCCCGCCCGGCTGCTCGGCCCGAGCGGACGCCGAGCGCCCGCCCACGCCCGGCCCCGAGGCGGGGGTTGGTGGTCCGGGCGGCACGCCCGCGCCCCTGCGCCGCCCGCCCTCCGCCATCGGCTCTCCCGGTCCCGCCGGGCCGGCCCCCGCCCGCGGTTGCTCCCGCTCTGAAGGCCTCCAGACCCCGTTGCCCGCTGCTCCCGGCAGCCCCGGTTTGTCCTACACTAAAGCAGTTCCTGGGCGATTAATGATAAATGCTTGCGGAGATTTAAAAGTCCACAGAGGACTCCGTGTTGTATTATTTTGTAAATATTACTTTGTCGCCACGGCGCAGTTGGAAATAAAATATCGAAATCACCGAATCATTTAAATATTTCGAAGCAATTTTTAGTGGCATTCCTGTACACTCGGCATACATACCAAGGAATGCTGGGTCACTTTAACACATTTACTTGGAAAAGTCACTGTTGCCAGATGGATAATTACGATTTTTGTTTTCAAATCTCAAGATAGAGTCACTCATATTAGTAACAATATACTAGAGAATATTATTAAAATTTCCTACTATCATGGAAGTTTGAGTGTATTTATTTTGTTTCTATAATCATTGGATTATAGAATCAAGGATTCTAAAGCTGGAAATAGTTCAAGAATATATGCCAGCCCTTTAGTTTACAGATAAAAAAAAAAGAAAAGAAAAAAGAAAAAGCCAGCCATTTGGAAGTAGAACCTACATTTTCTGACTGTCTCGATACTACTGTGACAGATGTAACATGACTGCATCATTCACTGAAATAAAGTACATACTATCTATGTTAAATGATTCTCAAATCTAAGTTGGTTTTTGTTGTTTTGTTTGTGTGTTTGCTTTTAATTTTGTGCAGTATCAGGATGGGAAAATTAGAAGTAACCTTTGAGTGCCTACTATACCTGGTATGTGCTAGAAACCCTTTTATCCCTAATCATATGTAATCCTTATTATATCTTGTAAGTAATATTCTATTTTAAAAATAAGAACAGTGAGTCAATGCGAATGAATAACTTGAATGGCCATTGACCTCAAGGGAGCAGATTCCAACTAGATATATTGGATTTCCAAAACCTATTTTTTTTCTGTGATAAGTGAACATACATTAGGTTACTGTGCTTTCTTAATGTCTGATATTTCCGCCATTTGTTCTTGACAAAAAAGTAGTCTAGACATAATGATGGTTTTATGCAAAGAAATATTTTGATGTAGAGGTGTCAACCTTCATCTACTATTTTGATTCTTAATATTGTAAAAGTTAAGTTAAAAATTTTTCACTTAAAATAGTAGTTTTTAATATGATAGTTGGTAACAGTATAGATTTCTTTTTGGCCCAAAAATGTCTGAATTTTTTGTATCTCATTTTAATCTTGAAAATTGTATAATTAATAAGATGCCAGGTCTTTAGGTGGCAGTCAGTGAATTAAAAATCTTTTCATACTACTTATTGATCCAATGAATAGTGTGCTGTAAGAACCACCCTGGAAAGTACTATACAGATTTAGACTGAGACCACTACTTTTTAAATTCCAGTGATTATCAGCAGTTAAAATATGTTTAAGGCATAAGTGAAAGGAAAGGGATAGTGAGAGGCATAAAAGAAGACATGACATAACATGAGAAAAAGTATTCTTCCAACAATTCTTTTATTCAGAACCTTCTGAACAGAAGATAGCTGAGAGGCCCTGGAATCTGAAGGCAATCTAAACCAGTAGTCAGTAGTTAAGAATAATGATCAGATGATTCCAGATTGTTATGTTCCAATCACAATTTTCCATATTTGTTTAAATTGACAAACATATATCCTAAAACTTTTTAAAAATAATTCTTTATTATTGAAAGTATTACACATGTCCCCTTTTCCCCTCCATTGGCCCCCTCTAGCCTGCCCGAGCCCCCCGCCCCAGGCCCTCACCACCCCATTGTCTGTGTCCATGGGCCATGCATATATGCATACAAGATCCTTAGTTGATTACCTCCCACCCACTGACCCTCCTCACTTTCCCTCCCAGATTCCACACACTGTTCCATGCTTCCATGACTCTGGATCCACTCCCTTCATCAGTTTATTTTGTTACTTAGATTCCACATAAGGGTGAGATCATGGGATACTTGTCTTTCTCTGATTGACTTATTTCACTTAGCATGATACTGTCCAGGTCCCTCCATGCTGTCTCAAAGGGTAAGAGATCCTTCTTTTTTACTGCTGCATAGCATTCCATTGTATAAATGTACCACAGCTTTTTTATCCACTCATCTACTGACTAGAGGCCCAGTGCACGAATTTCATGCACTGGGGCGGTGGGGGGGAGTCTCACAGCCTGGCCTGTGCCCTCTCGGGGGATGTCCGACTGGCAGTTAGACATTCTTAGTGCTGCCACGGAGGCGGGAGAGGTTCCCGCCACCGCTGCTGTGCTCACCAGCCGTGAGCCCGGCTCAGGGCTTCTGGCTGAGCAGCGCTCCTGCGGGAGCCCACTGACCACCAAGGGGCAGCTCCTGCATGAGCGTCTGCCCCCTGGTGGTCAGTGTGCATCATAGTGACTGGTTGTTCCGCTGTTCAGTCGATTTGCATATTAGCCTTTTATTATATAGGATGGGCACTCAGGCTGTTTCCAGATCTTAGCTATTATAAATTGTGCTGCTATGAACATAGGGGTGCATACATTCTGATTGGTGTTTCAGGTTTCTTTATATCCTAAGACTTTTGAATGGCTAAGTTACTTATTATGCTATTGTCAAATATATTCTAAAGGACATTGTATCTGAGAACACCCCTACTCTAAAGGTAAGAGTGGCAATGCCAAAAAAAAGTAAGTGGTAAATTTTAATTGGTGCCAATTCTTTTTTCCTAGTTCTTCCATATCCTTTCCAGATTACTGAAATTCATACAAACTTTAGTGCTGCTTCTAGGGACATTTAAAAATTGTGAGTAGTTTTCCCAAATTTTGGAAGAAAAGCAGTGTTTTAGCGTGTTTGCAGATGATATATGCTTTCCTCTTAACTCTTAATCATATGAATGGTTTTATTTCCACAGTACAACTGATGTTAATACATTTTGCTATAAACTTTTCCTTACAGAAGACATCTGCATAAATATGCTTAAATACATATTTCTGTTTTGAATATGTACTTAAAGACAAGAAGGATCAATTCAGGAAATATTTGAAAAGAATAAAAGTAGGAGGCTTACAGTGGCAGTTATTAAAATGTATCACAATACTGTAGTAATTAAATCAGTGGTCCTGATGCAAGTTGAGAGAGCATGAGGGGATGGAAAAGAAATTACATAAACAGCCAAGCATACAGATAGTTTGTATTTAAAGGTAGCATTTCAATTCTGGAAAAACAATCACTTATTCAATAAATGGTCCAGGAATAGCTGGAGGAAAATGATAGTAGAGTTTTAAGATTGGAGAGTTAAATGTAGAAAAATTAAGCTGTACTAAACCAGAAGAAAAGATGTGACTCTTGTAAAAACCTTGAGTTGGGAAAAGAAAAACTGAATTGGAAAAAATTATAAAAGAAAAATATTGATAGATTAAACTTAAAAAAATGTATACTATATATTTTTTTAAATATATTTTATTGATATTTTACAGAGAGGAAGGGAGAGGGATAGAGAGCTAGAAACATCGATGAGAGAGAAACATCGATCAGCTGCCTCCTGCACACCTCCCACTGGAGATGTGCCCGCAACCAAGGTACATGCCCTTGACCGGAATCGAACCCGGGACCCTTCAGTCCGCAGGCCGACACTCTTTCCACTGAGCCAAACCAGTTTCGGCTGTATACTATATTTTTTAAACAGTAACTTTTTAATGCAGTAACTCTCACTATAAAGTGAGAAGGCAAATGACAAACGGGAAAGTATTTGCAACATATATGATAGGTAAAGTTCCAGTGAAAATAAAGATTAATATATCCATTGAAAAACTGAAAAATTAATATTCACAATTTACAAAAGAAATACAAATATAATGTGAATCAAAGAAATCCAATAATGAAAATAAACAGTGAGATTTTTTTCCTACAATTTTCAAATATTAAAAAGATTTTGTTTGTTTTAATATATTTTTATTGATTTCAGAAAGGAAGGGAGAAGGAGAGAGAGATAGAAACATCAATGATAAGAGAGAATCATTGATTGGCTGCCTCCTGCAAGCCCCACACTGGGAATCGAGCCTGCAACCTGGGCCCTTGTCTGGAATCGAACCTGGGACCCTTCAGTCCATAGGCCGACACTCTGTCCATTGAGCCAAATTGGCTAGGACCTAAAAAGATTTTTTGAAAAGAGCATGAGAAAATGAATTACTCATATACTGATAATGGGAGTATAAATTTGTGTAACCTTTTTGAGGAGAAATTAAGTGATGGTTAGCAAAAGCCTTAAGTGTGTCTTCTCTTTAACCTAATAGTTGCACTTTATATATTTATAGATGGTCACATAAGCCATCCATGTCATGTGGAAGATGTTTATTCTTTTTAGACGCCTAGTATTTGAACTTCCTTCCTCTGTAGTATCTCCCACTGAGTGAGTCTTCTCAGGGTATTTATTTCAGTTGTCTGACTACTTTCTACTACCCCCATAGGATATAAATTGTATAAAGATGGGGATTTTGTTCCCTGTTGTATCCCTAGAGTCTAGAATTGGGTATAATAGGTGACAAATTAAAAGAACCTAAGTGCCAGATGTTCATTTTCCCAGTCTCACTTGCAGCTAGGTTGTAGGTAAGTGGCTTGGACTCTGTTAGATGAATCTGTGATAGATTTGGACTTAGGAGTAAAGATATAAAAATCAGGACCTGAAGAAGATTCTTACCAGCAGTAGAGTTCGTAGGATGGTCAAGGCCCCTGGCATAAAAGGTGGTGCTGCAAGCTTCTGTGTGATGGTCACCAGACCTGTGTTTTGGCATGGTTTCAGACCTTGCTCCTCCTTACATAGATAAGAGACTGGTTTTCCAACCTCCCTGATTCTATGAGCTCCTTAATATTCATTTCTTAAGATCTTATTTTCTTCTTAATTTTAAAATTTGAAATGTATGTACAAAAGAATGTGTAAAATGAGTACCATTTAAAGGTAAACATGTTCAACTTCCAGATTAAGAAATGGACTAGAACCAGTACCTTAGATGATTCCTGTTAATCCTTTACTTATTACAGTGCTCCTCCCACCCCAAGAGAGTAGCACTATTTTAGATTTATTGTTAGTCACTCTTTTCTTTATAGTTTTAGCACATATGCATCTATTTCTTTTTAAAAAAATATTTTTATTGATTTCAGAGAGAAATGGAGAAGGAGAGAGAGAAACATCAATGATGAGAGAGAATCATTGATTGGCCACCTCCTGTATACCCTCTACTGGGGATTGAGCCTGTAACCTGGGCATGTGCCCTGGACCAGAATCGAACCCAGGGACCCTCCAGTCCACATTCCGACACTCTATTCACTGAGCCAAACTGGCCAGGGCTGCATCTACTTCTAAACAATATATTTTTTTTGGTTTTGGAATCATATCATGTGTTTTACTTCATGACAATTCTTTTTCTACGTTAGTTTTTTTTGGATTCACAAATTGCTTATATTTAGCTGGTGTGTAATTGCATAGCTGTACCTGTCTCTATTTGGTGTCATTCCAGTTGGTCAGTGTCTGTGCTGGCCAGTTATTAAATATTTTGAAAATCATCACTGAATTCATTTATTTGATGTGTGTCCTGTAAAATATTCTATTATGTGAACTTACTGCAATTTATTTATTGCAGTTATTAAAATGTAAATTGTGCTGCTATGAACATAGGGGTGCATATATCCTTTCTGATTGGTGTTTCTGGTTTCTTAGGATATATTCCTAGGAGTGGGATCACTGGGTCAAATGGGAGTTCCATTTTCAGTTTTTTGAGGAAACTCCATACTGTTCTCCACAGTGGCTGCACCAGTCTTCATTCCCACCAGCAGTGCAGAGGGTTCCTTTTTCTCCGCATCCTCGCCAGCACTTGTCGTTTATTGATTTGTTGATGATTGCCATTCTGACAGGTGTGAAATGGTACCACATTGTCATTTTGATTTGCATCTCTCGGATAATTAGTGACTTTGAGCATGTTTTCATATGTCATAGGCCTTCCTTCTGTCTTCTTTCAAAAAGTATCTATTTAGGTCCATTGCCCATTTTTTTTTTATTGGGTTATCTTCCTTTTATTAAGTTGTATGAGTTCCCTGTAAATGTTGGAGATTAAACCTTTATCGGTGATAAGGTTGGCAAATATGCTCTCCCATACAGTGGACCTTCTTTTTGTTTTGTTGATGGTTTCTTTTGCTGTGCAGAAGCTTTTTATTTGATGTAGTCCCATTTGTTTATTTTCTCTTTAGTTTCCATTGCCCTAGGAGCAGTATCGGTGAAGAAATTGCTTCGGCATATGTCTGAGATTTCTCTGCCTGTGGATTCCTCTAGTATTTTTATGATTTCCTGTCTTATGTTTAAGTCCTTTATCCATTTTGAGTTTATTTTTGTGTATGGGGTAAGTTGGTGGTCTAGTTTCATTTTTTTGCATGTATCTGTCCAATTTTCCCAACACCATTTATTGAAGAGACTGTCTTGAGTCCATTGTGTATGTTCATGCCTCTTTTGTCAAATATTAATTGAGCATAGTGGTTTGGGTCGATATCTGGGTTCTCTATACTATTTCACTGATCTATATGCCTGTTCTTGTGCCAGTACCAGGCTGTTTTGAGAATAGTGGCTTTGTAATACAGCTTGACATCTGGTCTTGAGATCCCACCTACTTTGTTCTTCTTTCTCAGGATTGCTGTGGCTATTCTGGGTCTTTTTTTATTCCAGATGAATTTTTGGAGAGTTCTTTCTAGGTCTGTGAAATATGCTGTTGGTATTTTAATGGGGAGTGCATTGAATCTATAGATTGCTTTGTGTAGTATGGACATTTTAATGATGTTGATTCTACCAATCCATGAACACGGTATGCTCTTCCATCTATTTATGTCTTCCTCTATCTCTTTTTTCAATATCCTGTAGTTTTCTGAGTAGAGGTCTTTACCTACTTAGTTAGGTTTATTCCTAGGTTTCTTAATTTTTTTTTTGTGCAATGGTAAATGGGATTGTTTTCTTAGTCTCTCTTTCTGTAAGTTCACTGTTGGTGTATAGCAATGCCATAGATTTCTTGGCATTAATTTTGTATCCTGCTACATTGCCGAATTCATTTATTAAGTCTGTTAGTTTTTTGATGGAGTCTTTAGGGTTTTCTATGTACAGTATCATGTCATCTGCGAATAATGACAATTTTACTTCTTCTTTTCTAATTTGGATGCCCTTTATTTCTTCTTCTTGTCTGATTGCTGTGGCTAGCATTTCCAGTATTATGTTGAACAGGAGTTGTGAAAGCGGGCATCCCTGTCTTGTTCCTGTTCTTAGGGGAAATCGTTTTAGTTTTGCCCATTGAGTATGATGTTAGCTGTGGGTTTGTCATATATGGCTTTTATTATGTTGAGGTATGATCCTTCTATTCCCACCTTGCTGAGAGTTTTTATCAAAAATGGGTGTTGTATTTTGTCAAATGCTTTCTCTGCATCAATTAATATGACTATGTGATTTTTATCTCTCAATTTGTTTATGTGATGTATCCCGTTTATTGATTTGTGGATATTGTACCATCCTTACATTTCTGGGATAAATCCTACTTGGTCATGGTGTATGATCTTTCTGATGTACTGCTGGATCCGATTTGCTAGAATTTTGTTGAGGATTTTGGAATCTATGTTCATGAGGGATATTGGCCTGTAATTGTCTTTCATTGTGTTGTCTTTATCTGGTTTTGGTATTAGGGTGATGCTGGCTTCATACAAGGAGTTGGAAGTGTTCCTTCCTCTTGAATTGTTTGGAATAGTCGGAGGAGGATAGGTTTTAGTTCTTCCTTGAATGTTTGGTAAAACTCCCCTGTGAAGCCGTCTGGCCCCGGGCTTTTGTTTGCTGGAAGCCTTTTGATGACTGCTTCAATTTCTTCCATAGTTATTGGCCTATTGAGATGTTTAGATCCTTCCTGGTTGAGTTTTGGAAGGTTGTATTTTTCTAGGAATATGTCCATTTCCTCCAGGTTGTCCAGTTTGTTGGAATAGAGTTGTTCATAGTATTTTTTAACAATCCTTTGTATTTCGGTGGGTTCTGTTGTTATTTCTCCTCTTTCATTTCTGATTTTGTTTATTTGGGTCCTCTCTCTTTGCTTCTTGGTGAGCCTGGTGAGAGGTTCATCAATCTTGTTTATCCTTTCAAAGAATCAGCTCTTGGTTTTGTTGATCTTTTGTATTGTTTTTTTGGTCTCAATGTCATTTATCTCCACTCTGATCTTTATTATTTCCTTCCTTCTGCTTACACTGGGCTTTTCTTGTTGCTCTCTTTCTAACTCTTTGAGTTGTAGGGTTAGATAATTTATTACCATTGTTTCTTGTTTTTTGCAGTAGACTTGTAGAGCTATCAGCTTCCCTCTCAAGATTGCTTTCGCTGTGTCCCATAGATTTTGGATTGTGTTTTCATTGTGGTTTGTTGCCATGATGTTTTTTATTTCTTCTTTAATCTCTCTGGTAACCCAGTCATTGTTTAATAGCATGCTATTTAGTCTCCAGGTATTTGATTTTTCTGGATTGTTTTTATTGTAGTTGATTTCCAGTTTTATGCCATTGTGATTTGAGAAGATGCTTGATATGATTTCTATCTTCTTGAATTTGAAGAGACTTTGCCTGTGTCCTAATATGTGGTCTATCCTTGAAAATGTTTCGTGTGCACTGGAGAAGAATGTATATTCTGTAGCTTTGGCATGAAATGTTCTAAAGATGTCAATTAAGTCCATCTGATCTAGTGTGTCATTTAGGATTGCTGTTTCTTTGCGGATTTTTTGTTTAGTTGATTTATCCAGTGGTGTCAATGGGGTATTAAGGTCCCCTACTATAACTGTATTGCTATCAATCTCTTCCTTCATATCTTCCAGAAGTTTTTTTTATGTATTTGGGTGCTCCTGTATTGGGTGCATATATGTTTACCAGAGTTATATCTTCTTGTTGAATTGATCCCTTTGGTATTATGTAGTGGCCTTCCTTATCTCTTGTTATGGCCTTTACTTTGAGGTCTATTTTATCAGATATAGGTATCACAACTCCAGCTTTTTTCTCATTTCCATTTGCCTGGAAAATGTTTTTCCATCTCTTCACTCTCAGTCTGTGTGAATCCTTTGTTCTGAGGTTGCTCTCTTGCAGACACTAAATATATGGGTCATGTTTTCTTATTCATTCAGCTACCCTAGGTCTTTTGATTGGTGCATTTAATTCATTTACATTTAATGTTATTATTGATAAGTACATGTTTGTTGTCATATTTTTCCTTAATGTTTGTGTTTCTTCTTGCCTTTCTCTTTCTTCCATTTTCAGCAGTCCCTTTAGCATTTCTTGCATTGCTGGCTTGGTAGTGATAAACTCTCTGAGCCCTTTTTTGTCTGTGAAGCTCCTGATTCCACCTTCAATTTTGAATGATAGTCTTGCTGGGTATAGTATTCTTGGGTTCAGTCCCTTGCTTTGCATCACTTTGTAAATTTCATTCCAGTCCCTTCTGGCCTGGAGTGTTTCTGTTTAGAAATACATTGACATTCTAATAGGAGAACCCTTGTAGGTAACTTTTTTTTTTTTAAACATATTTTATTGATATTTCACGGAGAGGAAGGGAGAGGGATAGATAGCTAGAAACATCGATGAGAGAGAAACATCGATCCGCTGCCTCCTGCACACCCCCCACTGGGGATGTGCCCGCAACCAGTGTACATGCCCTTGACCGGAATTGAACCCGGGACCCTTCAGTCTGCAGGCCGACGCTCTATCCACTGAGCCAAACCGGTTTCGACTGTAGGTAACTTTCTATCTCTCTCTGGCAGCCTTTAAGATTCTTACTTTGTCATTGGTGTTTGCCAATTTAATTAATGATATGTCTTGGTGTCGGTCTTTTAGGGTTCATCTTGTTTGGGACTCTATGTGCTTCTTGGACTTGCATAGTTTTTTTCTTGCCAGTATCAGGGAAGTTTTCTGTCATTTTTTCTTCAAACAGGTTTTCTATTCCTTGCTTCTCTTCCTCTCCTTCTGGTACCCCTATTATGCGAATGTTGTATCGTTTTGTGTTGTCCCAAAGCTCCCTTAGGCTCTCCTCTTGCTTTTTAAGTCTTCTTTCCAGTTGCTGCTGTGTTTGTGTGTTTTTTCCTACTTTGTCTTCTAATTCGCTGATGCAGTCCTCAGCCTCTTCTAGTTTACTGTTTAAGCCTTCCATTGTGTTCTTTATTGCAGCTATGTTGTTCTTCATCTCCTCTTGGTTCCTTTTCATGTTGGCTACATTCTCATTCAGCAACTTATAATTCTCATTGAGTTGTGTGTATTTGTCATCCAGCCGTTTGAGCATCCTTAGAACAATTACTCTGAATTCTTTTTCTGGTATGTTGCTAGCCTAAAGTTCATTTAACTTTCTTTCTGGTGATTCCTCTTTTTCTTTCCTTTGGGGATTGCTTTTTTATCTTCCCATGTTTTCCTGTAATGTTTTAATTGTAGATCCAATTGCTTTGCTACCCAGGTTCTTTTGGGGATGGCAATCTCTCAGGTCTCTTGGGCTTGGTAATCTAGTGTAGCTCCCTACTTGAGCTATTTGGGTTCTCTTGATGTAGGCCTGCAAGCTGGAGAGGCACAACTGCGGTGTCTAGAAGTCAGCAGCCGTGGAGGAGGGTGACCCAATTTTTGCTGTCTTGTACCCTTGTTTGAAATCATGCGTGCCCAGCGGGGACTCACAGTGGCACCCAGGAACCATCTCTTGGGGTAATGGGGCTCAGGAGGCCTGCTCTCTGGAAAGGTGTGACTGTGGTATCCAGAGTTCTGTAGTTGTGGGTTGGGCAGACTCAGCTTTTGCTGCTGCACCTGTGGTGGATAGGCGCTCGCTCCCAGTGGCGGCTCACAGGGGCACCCACGGTACGTTTGCCAGCGAGGCACACTGAAGCACTCTGAAGAGCCCTGGCAGTGTAGACGTGTAATTGAGGTGTCTGTGGGCAGGTATCCAGGATGAGGGAATTCAGAATTTCTACTGCTGGTGGGGAGTGTGTCCCTGTTTGTCCAAGATCACACCCAGGGAGAGCTCACAGTGGCTCCCACGAGTGCCCTGTGGATAGATGGGCTCAGGGTGCCTGCCTGTTGGAAATAAATGCTCTTGTGGAGGTGCCTTTGCCTGTGCAGAGCTCTGACGCACTCTGAGGGGCCTTGGCACTGAAGTTGTACAGCTGGGGTGGCTGTGGGCAGTTATTTAGGAAAAGGGAATTCAGAATTTCTACAGTGGGGCAGCGCGCCCTTGTCTGTGCAGAATCACACCCAGCAGAATCTCACAGCTGTTCCCCAGAGCGCGCTGTGGATAGCTGGGCTCGGGGCCTGCTCATTGGAAATGCACATCTGTGGAGGTCCCTTTGCCGGAGCAGAGCTCTGATGCACTCTGAGGGGCCCTGGCACTGAAGTTGCACAGCTGGGGTGTCCGTGGGCAGTTATTCAGGAAGAGGGAGTTCAGAATTTCTACTTCAGGGCCGCGCGCCCTTGTCTGTACAGAATCACACCCGCGGGGGCTCCCAGTGGCTCCCAGGTGCTGCCTACGGAGTGGTGTGCCCTCGCTGGGGAGGGGAAGGTTGCACTTACTGCTGCCGAGCAGTTCACCTTTGGAGGTGGAGGTCCCAGGGTCTGAGGGTCTGCAGGTGGGGCAGCAGGATTTTGGATGGAGTGGCTGCTGGGTCGCTGCGCAACTCCAAGGCCTGTCTGGTTGGTGGTGCTGATGAGTTCCTAAAAAAGGCCGTTCTCCCCTTCAAGAATGCATGGGCTCCATGCCGGAGTCCCGCAGTCTGAGGAGTGACCGCAGTGGTGGTAGTCTCTCCCTGTCCAAGAGAGCCTGGTCTGCCAGCCCCCGCTGCTTGGGATTTAACTGTCCCTCAACTCACTCACACACTCACCCCACACATCCACACACTCTCCTTTCATCCCCTCATTCACTTCCTCTCCCTCACCTCCATCCTGCCAGCCGCCATCTTCCCTGTCTCCTCCCAAATTTTTCAATTCTGCACTTCATTTGTGTTTTTGTACCACCCCCTTTAAAAGAAAAGGGACTTTTCTTTTTAATCAGGCTGAGGTGACCATGCAATCAGTTTAATAGGTATTATTCACTTACTCATTCACTTAACAAATAATCCATTTGCTTTTTATGTGTCAGGCACTGTGCTAGGCTCTAGACCAGCCTTGGGCAAACTACGGCCCGCGGGCTGGATCCGGCTGTTCTATCCGGTTCTCTTGCTCTCCCCTCCACTCCTTTACTTTGAATTTATATTAGTTCACACAAACACTCCATCCATGCTTTTGTTCCGGCCCTCCGGTCCAGTTTAAGAACCCATTGTGGCCCTCGAGTCAAAAAGTTTGCCCACCCCTGCTCTAGACACTAAATTATAACAACGTAAACATGGTCCATGCACTCATGAAGCTTATAGGTTAATGGTGGTGGTCGGGGGTGGGTATGATCGACAAAGGACTTTGAAGGGCAAGTACAGGACTGTATGAGAGCATTTAATAGGTTACTTAATCCTTCAACCTTATTCTGGGATAGTAGAGAAGGGACATTTAAGCTGTTTCCAAAGAATGAATTAGCCAGAAAAATTCCTGGAAGCATTCCAAGAAGAGAGAAGAGCATAAGTGAAGCCCTATTGCAGCAGGAATTTGCAGAGGTTTGGGAATTGACAGAAGACTAGAGCATAATGAGTGAAAGACAAAATGAACTAAAGGGACAGCAGGTACCAAATAGAACAGACTCAAGAATTTTAGCCTATTCTGAGAGCACTAGGGAAGTATTGAAGGGACTTAAACAGAGTCATGACAGAATCCATTTTTGTAATATTTTGGTTATAAAGGTATACACACAAATATACTGGAGCCTGACACTATTAAACTTTAGAATCATACAACTAACTCCTCTTTTTCAAATTGTTTGTTTACTTAGCCATTAAGTATGAGTTCCTCAGTCAGACATAAGTGGAAGTTGCCTTGGAATTAATAAAATGATTTTCTGCTTTGTGTGTGTGTGCGTGCGTGTGTGTGTGTGTGTGTGTGTGTGTGTGTGTATGAGAGAGAGAGAGGGGGGGGGGAAGGAGCTAGCTGGTAGTCAAGATACTATTTTTAAAATTTAACATAGCAATGAGAATTTACCTAAATCTACTTAGCATGCCAATAATTTATGCATCATGCAGTATTAGAAATTCTTAAACTGCTATCTTTTATATTTGGTTATTTTTTAATTAATCTAAGAAATTATGACAGATTTATGTAAGGATTTGTTTCAACCCCTAAGTTTTTTACTTAATAGAAATTATTGTTATTCTATTCTTATTTCTCTTTTCATCACAAATGTCAGAATGCACTCTTCTGTTTATGTTATCAGCTTCTTTAGAGATTATTCAGAGTTATCATTTGGACTAGTTAAATTTATCTTGAGCCATAGATTCTATATTTAATGGACACCTAGCACTATGCCTCGCACATAGTAGGCACTCAAAAATAAGTTCAGTGAATCAAGGTATCTGATATAGTTACCTTTTTAAAATTTTATTTTTCAATTACATTTTATATTCAATATTATTTTGTATAAGGTTCAGGTGTACAGCATAGTGATTAGATAATCATATACTTTATAAAGGGTCCTCCACCCAATATTTCCAGTACCCACCAGGTACCATACATAGTTATTACAATATTCTTGACTATATTCTCTATGTTGTACTTTACATCCCCATGACTATTTTATAACTACCAATTTGTACTTCTTAATCCCTTGAACTTTTTCACCCAATCTCAAAAACCCCCTCTGGAAACCATTAGTCTCTTCCTTGTATCTATGAGTCTTTTTCAATTTTGTTTGTCCATTTATTTTGTTCTTTAGATTCCACATAAAAGTGAATCATATGGTATTTGTCCTTCTCTGTCTGACTTATTTTACTTAGCACAATACCCTCTCGGTTCATCCCTGCTGTCGAAAATGGTAAGATTTCCTTCTTTTTCTCATACAGTGCTCAATAATATTGAATATAAACTGTAATTGAAAAATAAAATTTTAAAAAGGTAACTATATCAGATACCTTGATTCACCTTATAAAAATTTCACCTTATAAAAATGTCCTTCCTTAATTCCTTCCCTTCACACAAAACATATTGCTCTGTTTGATACTTATTTTCTTCCTAGAAGTTCTACTCTGAATATTACTATTTTGCTGTTTTCCCTTTCTCGAAATCCCTTTTTAAGGTTTAATTGTCCTGAGTCTTTTTCTTGAAATTCATGTACTTTGTATTTTAAACCTTAGTTTGCCAATTTTCTCTTAGAAAATGTATTTTCCTTTTCTCTTTTGATCTAACTTAATTTATATTAAAAAATGTTTGAGTCTGTTTATGATTTTGTGTTTCACAATATTTTAATTGCAGTTTTCCCATCCTGAGGAACTATTGAATTGTTACTATATATTTAAAAAGCATAATTTATGTATTCTGTGTTTTTAGTCTATTGAAGACAATGAAGTATATTTGCCTAATGATGAAATTTGGACCTATGATATTGATAGTGGGTTGTGGTAAGTAATTTTAAATTGCAGAATGTCCAGTCTTTTTAAAATGGAATTTATTGAGGGGGGGTGACATTGGTTAATAAAATCATAGATTTCACATGTACAACTCAATAAAACATCATCTGCGTATGGTATCATGTGCTCACCATATATGTTATAAATATTTTCATAGACTCAGGGGAATTTAAGACCATACTTAGAACATACTGCACCACTTATTTCTCCCTTTCCTTTTCTTTCAATGCTTTATTCTCTCCGGCTATTTCTTTCCTCTGCTCCCTTTTTTTCTCCACTATTTGTCCTTTACCATTCCTCACAATTCTAAGGCTGTCTCTGAAGACTTTGTCCTGCTAGTTAATTCCCAATTCTGGTGACACATGTGAAGCTGAAAAATATTAACAGTGGCTCTTCTTAGAGTCTTTACAGTATTGGCTACCATTCTATTTTAATTGTAATTGTCAGTGACAATTTTCATTTTAAACTCCTGGAGTTCAAAGGGAATTTTAATTTGCTTTTCTGGGAAGTTTTGAAATTTCATATTATTCTTGCTGCAGGACAATGCACCTCATGGAAGGAGAACTCCCTACCTCCATGTCAGGAAGTTGTGGTGCTTGCATTAATGGAAAGCTGTATGTTTTTGGAGGATATGATGACAAAGGATACAGCAATCGAGTAATATTTTCTTTCAATTCAGGCATGCAGCAAAATGTGTAATATTTAGTGTACTATTTTATCTCATAAGTTTACAAATATTTTATGTGTTGTTTTTTTAAAATTTATTTCAGAGAGAGGAAGGGAGAGGGAGAGATAGAAACATCAGTGATGGCAGAGAATCATTGATTGGCTGCCTCATGTAATCCCCCTACTGGGGATCGAGCCCACAATTCAGGCAATGTGCCCTGACCGGGAATCGAACCGTGACTTCCTGGTTCATAGGTTGACTCTCAACCAGTGAGCCACACCAGCCAGGATCAAGTTTACATATATTTAAAAAAGAAGATATATACAGAAAACCTTGTGTTTATGATTATAAGGTTTTAGAGTGAAAATGTAGTGGTTGTGCTTTTCTTCCATATTTTTCTGCTACAGAATTAACTATATACTTAATTAATATCTATATGGCAAGAGAATGATGGAAAAGATCTAGTTCAGTATATTTTATATATCATTTTTGCTTCTAAAACATAGTCCCATTTTCATTTTCTCCACAGGTAAAATTTTTACCTTTTAAAAAGAAAAAGTAATATTATTAATTTTAGATAATATTTCAGATATGGATTCAGTTTTCAAATGCCCTGTCTGTTAATGGAATTCTCCTCTTTTAAAAGCTTTATTTTGTTAATTTGCGAACCAGAGATGGAACCTATGTTTGGGAAAAAATCACCAACTTCGAAGGAAAACCACCCACACCACGTGATAAACTTTCTTGCTGGGTATATAAAGACAGGTAATGCACAAAATCACCTCATTAACTACATAGGATGATCTGATAGCTTGTGGCCAAATAGGGAAAGCTTGAGAGTCTGAATTTTTTTCATCATATAATTACAAAGGTGTTTTTTTTTAATGTTAATGGTAACAGCTGTTTTAAACCCTGGAAGAGCTAAGTAATAAAAATAAACATGTGGGAGCAACAATTTGTTTTTTAAAAAGAAACTTATTTAATTAAAATTCTGAATAGTTCACATGGTTCAAAACCATATTAAAAATACTGCAGTGAAAGCTTTGGCTCCCACTCCTATTCTTGATCCCCCATGCACAAATAGCTACTTCTACTAATATCTTTTGTATTGTTATGACAGTGGTTCCCAAAATTGTCTGCCATTGTGATCACCTGGGCATCTTAAAAATTCCAAAGCCCAGGTGATACTTTAGTCTAGACAAATTAGACTACAGTCTCTGGGAGTATGAGTTTTCGAACCTCAGATAATTGCAAGATGCAGACAAGTTTGGAAACCAGGAAACCACTGCCATCAGTGTTCCTTTATGCAAATAGAAGCAAATATGTATGTATGTATATATTGATCTTTTTTTACCCTTCTCCTTACATAAATATCTCTGTACACTGTTCTGTACCCTGCTACTTCTTTTAGTTAACAGTATAGACTTGATGATATTTCATCTTTCTGTTTCCCTAGTTAGAAAGTTGGTTCTTGATTTTTTTTTCTTTTTGCAGCTGCATAGTATTCTCCTCTTGAATATAAATACCATTGTTTATTTAACCGTTACCCTGTTGATTGTTTCAACTCCTTTCTACAAACCATGCTTTAATGAATCTGTGTATGTGTGTGTGTGTGTACATATCACATAGATCTATTGAATAAATTCCAGAATTAGATGGTTGGGTCAAAAGCTAATGCATTTGTAATTTTGTAGATGTTTAGTTTGCTAAGGCTGCTGTAACAAAGTACCACAAACCCAGTGGCTTAAACAGAAATGTACTGTCTCACAGTTCTGGAGGCTAGAAGTCTGAGATTAAGATGTCAGCAGAGTGACATTGATTAATAAGGTAGATTTCTATGATATAAGACCTGTATATCACACTGTGTATATCACCACCCGAAGTCATATCTTCTTCCATCACCATATATTAGGCCTCTTTTACCTCCTACCTCCAACCCCTTCAATCATGTGGTTTTTATACTCCATTTTATGTGATGTATCACATTTAGTAATTTGTGGATTTTGAACCAACCTTGCATCCCTGGAAAAAATCCCACTTAATTGTGGTGTATGATCTGTTTAATATATTGCTGGATCTGGTTTGCTAATATTTTGTTGAAGATTTTAGCATTTATGTTCATCACGGATGTTGGCCTATAATTTTTTTTCTTTAAAGTGTCTTTATCTCATTTTAGAATTAGGATAATGCTGGCCTTGTAAAAGGATTGTGGATGTCTTCCCTCCTCTTGAATTGTTTGGAATAGTTTGAGAAGAATGGATGCTAGTTCTTTGAATGTTTGGTAAAATTCACCTGTGATGACAGCTGGTCCAGGACTTTTGTTGGGAGCTTCTTAAAAATTATTATTTCACTAGTTGTAACCTATCTATTCAGATCTCTAATTCTTCCTGATTCAGTTTTGGAAGATTGTATGTTTCTAGGAATTGATCCATTTCTCCCTGATTGTCCAATTGTTGGCATATAGTTATTCATAGTGTTTTCTTACAATCCTTTGCATGTCTTTGATATCAGTTATTGCTTCTTCTCTTTCATTTCTGATTTTATTTATTTAGATCCTCTCTCTTTTTTTCTTGATGAGCCTGGTTAAAGGTTTCACAATCTTGTTTATCTTTTTAAAGAACTAGCTCTTGGTTTCATTGATTTTTGTAAAAAATAATCACCTGAGGATATTTTTCCATTCCTTTTAGGTAGAGTGGAAAGGAGGGAGGGAGAGCGAGAGTGAGAGCGAGAGCAAGAGAGACGGAGAGAGATATATATATATCAATTGGTTGTCTTCTGCACACATCTGGACTGCGGCCCAGAAACGAACCTGAAACCCAGGTTCATGCCCTTGATGGGAATTGAACCCACAACTCTTCGGTGGTGCATGGGCCAACACACTAACTACTGAGCAGCTCTGGCCAGGGCTCATTGATATTTTGTATTGTTTTTTAGACTTTATTTTGTTTACTTCTGCTTGATTGTTATTATTACCTTCCTTCTAATCACTTTGGGCTTTGTTTTTTGTTCTTTTTCCAGTTCCGTTAAGTACAAAGTCAGGTTGTTTATTTGAGATTTTTTCTTGTTTCTTGAGATAGACTGTAATGCTATGAATTTCCTTCTTAGGACTGCTTTTGCTGTGTCACATAGATTTCGGGTTATTTTCTCATTTTCATTTGTTTTAAGATATCTTTTGATTTCCTCCTTGTCCTCATTGTTAACCCATTTATTATTTAGTAACATGTTATTTAGCCTCTTTGTCTGCGTTTTTCAGTTTTTTTCTTGTGATTGATTTCTGGTTTCATGCCACTTTGGTCAGAAAAGATGCTTGATATTATTTCAATCTTCTTAAATTTATTGGGACTGTTTTGTCTCCTAACATGTGGTCTATCCTAGAAAATGATCCATTGACCATATATTGGTAGATATGTATTTATTGCACTTGAAAAGAATGTATATTCTGCTGCTTTAGGGTGAAATGCTCTGAAGATATAAATTAAATTAATCTGATCTAGTGTTTCACTTAATGCCACCATTCCCTTGTTGATTTTCTATCTAGAATATCTATCCATTTATGTCAATGGGATGTTAAAACCCCCTACTATGACTGTATTACTGTCAATCTCTCCCTTTATGTACATCAAGATTTGCTTTAAACATTTAGGTGTTCCTATGCTGGCTGCATAAATACAAGGGTTATATCCTCTTGTTGTTTTGCTCCCTTTATCATTATGTAATATCCTTCTTTGTCTCTTACTGTAGCCTTTGTTTTAAAGTCTGTTTTGTTAGATACAGTATTGCTACCTCAGCTTTTTTTCATTTCCATTTGCATGAAATATCTTTCTCATCCCTTTACTTTTAGTCTGTGTGTATCTTTTGTTGTGAGGTGGGTCTCTTGTAGAGAACATATATATGGATCTTACTTTCTTATCCATTTAGCTATTCTATGTCTTTTGATTGGCACATTTAAGCCATTTACATTTAAAGTGATTATTGATAGATATGCATTTATTGCCATTTTATTTTTTTAAGTATGTCCTCTGTTTTTTTTTTTTTTCTCCTTCTACTTCTTAAAGTGTGCCCCTTAAACATGTATTGTAATACTGGTTTGGTGGTAACAAACTCCTTTAGCTTTTTCTTGTCTGGGAAGCTCTTTATTTCTTCTTCAATTTTAAATGATACCCTTGCTGTATAACATAGTCTTGGTTGTAGGTTCTTGCTTTTAATAATTTTTAATACTTCATGCCAATCCCTTCTGGCCTGAAATGTTTCTATTGAGAATTCAGCTGGCAGTTTTATGGGAGCTCCCTTGTAGGTAACTGACTGCTTTTCTCTTGCTGCTTTTAAGATTCTCTCTTTGTCTTTAACCTTTGCAATTTTAATTATGATGTGCCATAGTCTGAGCATCTTTGGGTTCATCTTGTTTGGGATTCTCTGCCCTTCCTGGACTTGTGGGTCTTTTTCCTTCACCAGGTTAGGGGAGTTTTCAGTCATTATTTCTTCAAATAGGTTCTTGATCCCTTGTTCTCTCTCTCTTCTCCTAATACTCCTATGATGCAGATGTTGTTACCCTCCATGTTGTCCCAAACGTCCCTTAAACTGTCCTCATTCTTTTAAATTCTTTTTTCGTTTTGCTTCTCTTATTGGGTGTTTTTTTCTACATTGTCCACCAAATAGCTGATTTGACCCTGTGCTTCATGCAGCCTACTTTTTATTCTTTCTAGTGTATTCTTTTTTGTTGTTGTTATTAATCCTCACCCATGAGAGAAAGTAGAAGGGAGGGGAAGAGACAGAGAGAAACATGGATATGAGAGAGACACATCAATCAGTTGACTCCCTCATGCTCCCTGACTAGAGCAGGGGATGGAGCCTGCAGTTGAGGTACGTCCCCTCGACCCATGATTCTTCAGTCTGCAGGCTGACATTGTAACCACTGAACCAAACTGGCTAGGGTTCCAGTATATTCTTAATGTTAACTATGGTATTGTTCATTTTTGACTGGTTCTTTTTCATGGTTTCTATCTTCTTTTTCATACTCTTGTAATTCTCACTAAGTTTCTTAAACATACTTATATTGGTTACTTTGAACTCTATATTTGAGAAATTGCTTGCCTATATTTCATTTAGTTCTTTTTTTTTGGAGAGTTCTCCTGTTCTTTTATTTGGGGCCTGTTTCTTTGTCCCTCCATTTTGGCTGTCTCTTTGTGTTTGTTTCTATGTATTAGATAGATTTGCTTTAACTCCCAATCTTCGTGAGGTGGCCTTATGTAGTAGTTGTCTGGTGGGACCCAGGGGCACAGTCTCCTTGATCATGTAAGCTGGGTGCTCTAGGAATATCTCTTGTATGCATTATGTGGGCCCTCCTGTTTTAATTGGGTCTTAATTGCTATTAGCCCATTTGTGTGTGGGCTCAACCCTCAGGCTGGCTGACTGTGAAGCTCAACCCTGACCACCATGTGTGAGCAACTGTGCAGGTGCTGACCACATGAAGTGGATTCACTTCAGCAGAGTTTAGTGCCAACTGAGATCTCCCTTTGGATATGCTCTTTATTAAGCTTATTGGATCCTGCTTTGATGTTGTTTGAACCTGGCCACTGGGTTTGTTGGTTTTGGGTCTCTTGGATTGGACTCCAGTGTAGGCCAATATCAGACACTGTCTGTGCCTGGCCCTTGTTTGGCAACCTGTTTGGAGCTACAAACAACCCACAGTTTGTGGCGACCTCTGCTGGGCTTGGGTACCCACGGGAAGGACCAAGCTGTGTACCAAGGCCAGCTTTTATCAGCACCAGCTTGGTGGCAGGTCAGCAAAAGTCCCAATGCACCTCAACAAGATCCACCTCCTCCTGCCTCTGCCTGCTGGCTGCCTAGTTCTAGTGCTTATATTCAACCCTCAGATGGAGTCAGGATGATGGGACTATTGGATTGCCTGTGAAGGGGAAGGTCTGTCCAGGCTTCAGGGAAGATGGTGGTTGTGATTCCTGTCCCAGAGCCACGTGATTCAGTCTGTCCTGGATTTTGCCTCCATTTTGGCAGGGCAAAGACACTAGAAGTCAGGTGGGTGGGGCCTCTGGAACCTGGAGCTTGTGTCTGCTGAACACAGGAGGGTGGTTCTATCAGACCTCCAATGAGGGGGAAGGGCCAATCAGGTTCATGGAAAAGTGGGGGGAATCGCCCCTGCTCCAAAGGTACAGAACTCAATCTCTGTTACCCCCTGAGTCTGCTCAGACCTCTATACCCTGACCAAGGCAGCTGACTCCTCAGCAGGGCCTAAGCTTGGCATGGTGGAGCAAGAGGGAGCCCAAAGGGTTGGGCAATTGTTTTCCATAAGTCTGATACTGCAAAGAGAGGAGTACTCCACCCAAGGTGACTGTGGGGGTATCAAAGAATGACTCAGCACAGGGACCCTGGCGGCTGTCTTCCCCATCTCCCTCCCCAGAATTACAAACCTCAGACTCTCCTCAGACAATTCTAGTCTGCTCCGCCCTCCCTTTTCCTGGAGCCCAGGGTGAGTGGTGTGACTGGACCCAGAATTGAACCCGCAACCCTTTGGTGTATGGGATGATGCTGCAACCAACTGAGCCACCTGGCCAGAGCTCAGTGGTTAGAGCATTGACCTGGGGACCAAAGGGTCTCGGGCTCGATTTCTGATCAAGGGTATATATTTAGGTTGCAGGTTCATTCCCCGGCCCTGGTCCAGGTGTGTGCAGGAGGCAACCAATCGATGTGTCTCTTACATAGATATTTCTCTCTCTCTCTCTATCTCTGTCTCTGTCTCTCTCTCCCCCTCCCTTCCACTTTCTCTAAAAATCAATTGAAAAAATATCCTTGCGTGAGGATTAACAAAAAAAAAAAAGTGTTCATTTTCTATTTGTTACTGGTATATAGAAACAGAATTGATTTTAATATATATTGGTCTTGTATTCAGCACCCCTACTAAGGGCTCTTATTAATTCTAATAATTTAACAATAGATTTTTTTGAATTTTGTACATATCAGAATATCTGTGAATGTCATTTTTTTCTTCCTTTATAATCCTTATACTTTTAAAAAATATATATTTTATTGATTTTTTACAGGGAGGAAGGGAGAGGGATAGAGAGTTAAAAACATCGATGAGAGAGAAACATCTATCAGCTGCCTCCTGCATACTCACCACTGGGTATGTGCCCGCAACCAAGGTACATGCCCTTGACTGGAATCAAACCTGGGACCCTTGAGTCCACAGGCGGACGCTCTATCCACTGAACCAAACTGGCTAGGGCAGTGGTTGGCAAACTGCAGCTTGCAAGCCACATGCAGCTCTTTGTCCCCTTGAGTGTGGCTCTTCCACAAAATACCACGTGCGGGCGCGCACATACAGTGCGATTGAAACTTCGTGGCCCATGTGCAGAAGTGGGTTTTTGGCTCTCAAAAGAAATTTCAATCATTGTACTGTTGATATTTCGCTCTGTTGACTAATGAGTTTGCCGACCACTGGGCTAGGGCAATCCTTATACTTTTTATTTGCTTTATTGCATTGTGTAGGACCTTCAGTAGTTCTAGTGCTTATATTCATACTTTAATATATTACCTTTAGCTTTCTTTTTCCTTAAACAATATCTCTTTTTCTACTCTAAGTATCAATCAAATTAGAATGTAGCCTCTTCTTCCTTCTACTTCTCCCTTTCATTCAACACCATTTTTGTTAATTATGGTTTTTATTTCTCTGTTCCAACTTCAGTTACAGATATTTAACTCTCCTCTGCATGTCTATCATATTTTCACAAATTCTTTTTTCTTGTTGACTTTTCTTATTTCTATCCTCTATGGTGCTTTACTATATTTTCTGGGATGTCTGTTCTGTCTTTTGCCCTTTGTGACTTTATCTTCATTTCCAAAATGTGTTTTTTCCCCCTTCTATTTCTTACCTTCTACCAATTCTGTTTCACCTCTTCATATTTTCTGTCCATCAACTCTGTTAGCTGAGCTCTTATATTTTTGCTTTGAAGGTTTTCTTAACTAATTTTTTTTTGCTTAAAAATACCATGCATTGCCGAAACCGGTTTGACTCAGTGGATAGAGCGTCAGCCTGTGGACTGAAGGGTCCCAGGTTCAATTCCAGTCAAGGGCATGTACCTTGGTTGCGGGCACGTCCCCAGTAGGGGGTGTGCAGGAGGCAGCTGATTGATGTTTCTAACTCTATCCCTCTCCCTTCCTCTCTGTAAAAAATAAATAAAATATATTTAAAAAAAATCCATGCATTATTTAAAATTCAGTATTCAAATTTTCCTGTTTGTCTTATAAATTTTTAAAAACAATTTGTTCAGTACAGGATCCAGATAAGGCCTATCCATTACAATTGATTGATATGTCTCTTAAAGTGCTTTTATTCTAGAGATTCCCTTTTGATCTTTGTTGTTATTATTGTTTTGGTTTTGAAGTTTACTTGGTGAAGAAATCAGGTCATTTGACTATAGAGTTTCCAACAGTCTGCCTTGTGTTGATTGTGTTCCTGTGGTAGCTTTTAACATGTTAATCTATACCTTGTATTTTCTGTAAATCAGTACTTCGATCTAGAGCTTGATCAGATTCGTGTTCTTTTGTTGGTTGTTGGTTTTGGATGCAGGCAAAACTATTTATAGTTAAGTATTTCCATTAGTGGGCACATGATGTCTGGTTGTCTCTCTTTGTTAGCAAGCACTGATAGTTGTTGCCTTGATCCATTTATGCGTGAGAGGATACAAAGGCTTGATTCTTTCCCTGTGTTTATTAGTGTTCAACAAATAGTCATTTCTCTAACATTCTTCAAAGTGATCAGTAACTTTTAAAATTGTCATTATGAAATCATAAATTCAAAATATTTTATGTATTTTATTTCTCTTTCTGAAGCTCAAACTATACCATATTTGTCAAGTGAGAGCCTCTTTGACATAGCTCCTGAATCCTTTTGACAGGATCTTTTTTTTTTATTTATTTTTTATTTTAATAAATCTTTATTCAGATTATTACAATTGTTTCTCCTTTTTCCCCCCATAGCTCCCCTCCACCCAGTTCCCACCCCACCTTCTGCCCTTACCTCCCCCCCACTGTCCTCATCCATAGGTGTATGATTTTTGTCCAGTCTCTTCATGAACCCCCCATACCCCTTTCCCCCTGAGAATTATCAGTCCACTCCCTTTCTATGCCCCTGATTCTATTATATTCACCAGATTATTCTGTTCCTCAGGTTTTTAATTCACTTGATTTTTAGGTTCACTTGTTGATAGATATGTATTTGTTGTTCATAATTTTTCTCTTTACTTTTTTCTTCTTCCTATTCTTTAAGAATACCTTTCAGCATTTCATATAATACTGGTTTGGTGGTGATGAACTCCTTCAGCTTTTTCTTATCTGTGAAGCTCTTTATCTGCCCTTCAATTCTGAATGATAGCTTTGTGGGTAGAGTAATCTTGGTTGTAGGTTCTTGCTATTCATCACTTTGAAAATTTCTTGCCACTCCCGTCTGGCCTGCATAGTTTCTGTTGAGAAATCAGCTGACAGTCGAATGGGTGCTCCCTTGTAGGTAACTAACTGTTTTTCTCTTGCTGCTTTTAATAGTCTCTCTTTGTCTTTTGCTCTTGGCATTTTAATTATGATGTGTCTTGGTGTGGTCCTCTTTGGATTCCTTTTGTTTGGGGTTCTGTGCGCTTCCTGGACTTGTAAGTCTATTTCTTTCACCAGGTGGGGGAAGTTTTCGGTCATTATTTCTTCAAATAGGTTTTCAGTATCTTGCTCTCTCTCTTCTTCTGGCACCCCCACAATTCTGATGTTGGTACGCTTGAAGTTGTCCCAGAGTCTTCTTACACTATCTTCAACTTTTTGGATTTTTTTTTTTGCTTTTTGCTTTTTCGGTTGAGTGTTTTTTGCTTCTTTGTATTTCAATTCTTTGACTTGATTTTTGTGTTCCTCTAGTCTGTTTTTGGGTCTCTGTATAATATTTTTTATTTCAGTCAGTGTATGTTTAATTTCTAGTTGGTCCTTTTTCATATCTTCGAGGGTCTCGTTATATTTATCGGCCTTTTCTAGGATATTCTTAAAAAGTCTTATAACCGTGGTTTTGAATTCTATATCCAGTCGTTTGTTTTCCTCCATTTCTTTCGTTTGTGATCTGATTCTTTGACCCCGCATTTTCACTGATTCCCTGAGTTGGTAAGGTAGATATTTGTGCTAGGTTTCCAATATGGCCCAGTGGGTCTGCTTCCCCAGTTAACCTGAGGTGGACACTCTTGGTGCACCCCTTTGTGGACTGTGTGTACAGCCTTGTTGTAGTTAAGTCTTTATTGTTGTTGGTATCACTGGGAAGAATTGACCTCCGGGCCAGTTGGCTGTAAGGATCAGCTGTGTCTATGCTGGGAGAAGTTCGGTGCTGGAGACAGCCTTATAGGATTAGACTTGTCAAATTGAAATAGGCTCTGTGCTCAGCTTGGATGGGGTGGAGTCTCAGTCTTGGCTTCCTGTCAGCCTTGCCCTTGCGCGCATGTGCACTTTCAGTCCTCCGCCTTCCCCGGCTCCCGAGTCTCCGCCTGAGAGTCCCGACTCCCCCCACAAGAGTGTGGGTCCCCAGGGGCTCGCCTGGAACTGGGGTTCACTGCAGTCAGAACTGGGGCTCAGTGCAGTCAGGATCCTCTGACTCCCTTCCACTAGGGAAAGCCTGTGGCAACCTCCGCAGCCTTTGTGCGCACTGGCTCGCGCGCGCCTTCAGACTTCTGCCTTTCCCAGCTCGAGTCTCCGCTCGAGAGTCCAGACTCCCCCCGTAAGAGCGTGGGTCCCCAGGGGTTCGCCCGGAACTGGGGTTCAGTGCAGTCAGAACTGGGGTTCAGTGCGGTCGGAGGCTTCCTTCCCCCTTCCGCCAGAGAAAGTCAGCCAGGCTCTCAGCCGCCCTTCCTCTCTGCGCGCACAAAGACCCTTTGCCATACCTCCAATTCTCTGTGAGCTTTTCTTTTTCCTTCTAGTTGTAGAATTTTCACTCAGCCAGCTTTCCTGTGGTTCTGGATGGTGTCCGTTCTGTCTTTTAGTTGCAGTTTTGAAATTGTTGTGCGAGGCAGCAGTTTAGGTGTTTACCTATGCTGCCATCTTGGTTTCTCCGGTACTTGCTTTCCGTTACCTTGGGAACTTCATGCCATTCCCTTCTGGCCTGTAGAGTTTCTGATGAGAAATGAGGTGTCAGCCTTATGGGAACTTCTTTGTAGGTAACAGTTTTCTTTTCTCTTGCTGCCTTTAAGATTCTCTCTTTGTCTTTAATTTTTGACATTTAATTATGATGTGTCTGGGCATGGGCCTGTTTGGGTTCTTCTTGCTTGGGGTTCTCTGTGCCTCCTGAACTTGTATGACTTTTTCCTTTACTAGGTTAGGCAAGTTTTCTGCCATTATTTCTTCAAACATGTTCTCTATGCCTTTCTCCCTCTTCTGGCAATATTCTAATATTGTTAAGTTTCATGTTGTCCCACAGCTCCCTTAAGCTGTCCTCCTGTGTTTTTTTTTTTTTTTTTTCTTTTTGGTTCTCTAATTGAGTGATATTTTCAACTCTGTTTTCTAATTCACTGATTTGATCCTCAGCTTCCCCTAATCTGTTGTATATTTCTTCTATGGTGTTCTTTACTTGTTTTATGTCATTCTTTATCTTAGACTGTTCTTTTTTCATAGTTACTATATCTTTTTTCATACTGTTGAGCATTTTTATCAACATTACTCTGAACTCTGTTTCAGATAAATTTCTTATCTCTGCTTGATTTATCTCTTCTTCTGGAGAATTCATAGTTCTTTCATTTGGGGGTTGTTTCTTTGTTTCCTCATTTTGGTTGTCTGTTTGGGTTTGTGTGTATGTTTTGGTAGATCCTCTATACCTCTCAATCTCTAGTTCAGGACTGTGTTAAAGGCTATTTCTGACTAGTTGGATCAGGCAAAGACTTAAAGCCTCCAGAGACCACCTCTGGCTACAGACTAATAGGAGTCCAATTTGAATTGTCCCCCAGGCAGTCGTCCTCAGGTGTGGCAAGAGTTTTTTCAACCGGCAATTCCTTCTGCCTGGAGGCTAATTGTTACTTTTAATCTCTTAAGTGACCTCAGGGCAAGGTGTTTTCCAATAGGGTGTGTTGTTTGTCTTCCCCCCAGGCAAGGCAGATGTCTATGTGGGAAAGATGTCCTCTACTGTGTGAGGGAATTACTCAGCTCCGGAAACTTGGGGTGTCTGTCTTCTGAGCTCTGTCCCCCGAGTCTCCAGTCCTGGGTTCTGTTTTCACAGCCTTGGTCCACTTTACACTCCCTCTGCCAGAGCACAAGATGTCTAGCTCCACAGAGAATTTTTCTGTGTTGGCCCTTCAAGAGGGTGCCTGAACTTTCAGCTGCCACTCCCTGGTAGACAGCACCCCACTGCTTTTCATAGCTAGATGTTATGTGGGTATCCTCCTCAGTTTGGTGCTCTCTGCTGGGGAGCTCAGCTTCAGGATTAGATCCCAGAGTTCTCAGTGGCTCCCGCCCACAGCTGAGATATCTCTTCGGGACTTCAGTTGCCATCTGTGGGCACCTCCGCCCCTCCTACCAGCCTCAATGCGGTCTCCACCTTTGGTCCTTGGGTATTAGGTTCTCTCCTGTGAGTTTCCCATTGATTATTCAGGAAGCCTTTCCATATTTCAGTTGTAATTCCAGCTTGTTCCTGGAAGCATGTCTGTGCAGCATCCTCCCAAGAAGCTGCTTTTATTAAATAACTCCTGGTTGCAATTTTTTTTATTTTTATGTTCTATACCACTAGAGATGTACAGTCGTATCTTGTGTTTTGTAGTCACTTTAAAAAGTTCTCTTCTGTGTAATCATGCTGCCCACTAATGCACAGATTCATTTGTTTATTTTGCTTTTTATTTGTGTTTTTTAAAAAAATATTTTTATTGATTTCAGAGAGGACGGGAGAGGGATAGAGAGAGAAACATCAATGATGAAAGAGAATCATTTCTTGGTTAAGTCTTAATTTTTTTGTCATGTCAGTTTGGAAGAAGCATCATAGGGACTGGAGCTTAAAATAGAACTGAACTATATCTCTGAGCTTTGGGTAGGCTTGCATAAAGGGAATATCTTTGTGAATGATTAATAGCAATGAAGTATTTTCCTGTAAGCCACTAGAGTTTTATACTTTTGTCTTTCCAGGAATTAATTGACCCCAAACCTACAAAGTATTTTTGGTCCTTTAAAGTTTTTCTAGTTTTGTGTTTACAAGAAACTGGTAACAGTGGTTGACCTAGACACGGGTACTGAGTGACTGAGAGTAGGAGGGAGACTTACTTTTTACCATACATTTTCAGAAAGTTGTGGTAAAATATATGTAACGTAACATTTGCCATTTTAATCATATTGAAGTGTACTATGCAGTGACATTAATTAACTTCACAATGCTGTGCAACCATCATCATTATCTGGTTCTAAAAATGTGTATTGCATTATATAGTAATTATTCTCGGTATTTGTGGGGGGCAAAATCCACTGATGCTCAAGTCCCTTGTGTAAAATGGCACAGTATTTGCATATAAACTATGCACATCCTTTGTATACGTTAAATAATCTAGAGAGTTAAATAAAATGTATATGCTATGTAAATAATTGTTATACTGTATTGTTTAGGAATAATAACAAGAAAAAAAGTCTGCACATGTTCAGTACAGACACAACCATTGTTCATATCATGAGCAGCAATCTTTTTCTTTTTTTTAAAATATATTTTTATGGATTTCAGAGAGAGGAAGGGAGAGGGAGACTGAGATAGAAACATCAATGATGCGAGAGAATCATTGATCAGCTGCCTTCTGCATGGCCCATGCTGGGGATGGAGCCAGCAACCCAGGCATGTGCCCTTACCCGGAATCTGAACCATGACCTTCTGGTTCACAGGTCGGTGCTCAACCATTGAGCTATGCCGCCTAGGCAGCACTTTTCTTTTTTAAATATTTTTGATCCATAGTTGGTTGAATTCATGGATGCAGAACCCATAGATAAGGAGGGCTGACTGTACTCGTTAAGCAATAGCTCTGTATTTTCCCTCCTCCCCAACCTCCTCTACTTCCTGTCTCCATGAATTTGCATATTATAGATATTTCATATAAGTGGAATCATACAATATTTGTTCTTTGGTATCTGGCTTATTTCACTTAACAAAATGTTTCAAAGTTCACTATGTAGTAAGTATGTATCAGAACTTCATTCCTTTTTTAAGGCTGAATAATATTTCATTGTATGTATAGACTGCATTTTATTTATTCATCTGTTGATGAGCACATAGGTTGTTTCCATGTTTTGGTTACTGTGAACAATGCTGCTGTGAACATTGACTTGCAAGTATTGTTTGAGTCCCGATTGTCAATTCTTTTGAGTATACCTAAGAGTAGAATTGTTGGGTCATATGATAATTCTATGTTTAACTTTTTGAGGAAGCATCAAACTGTTTTCCACAGTTATTATGCCATTTTATGTTCCCACTGGCAATGTACAAGTGTTCCAATTTCTCCGTAACCTTGCTAACACTTGTGATTTTCTGTTTTTATTTTTGTTCTTGTTTTTTTGTTTGTTTGTTTGTTTCATTTTTTAATAGCCATCAGAGTGGCTGTGAAGTGATGTTCATTGTGGTTTTGATTTGTATTTCCCCAGTGACTAATGATGTTGACCATCTTTTTGGCCATTTGCATATCTTTACAGAAATGTTGATTCAAGTCCTTTGCCCATTTAAAAAAATTGGGTTGTTTCTCTTTTTGTTATTGCTCTGTAGGAGTTCTCTACTTATTGTGGATATTAATCCCTTATGACAGTGGTCGGCAAACTCATTAGTCAACAGAGCCAAATATCAACAGTACGATTGAAATTTCTTTTGAGAGCCAAAAACCGACTTCTGCGCATGGGCCACAAAGTTTCAGTCGCACTGTACGTGCGTACCCACACGTGGTATTTTGTGGAAGAGCCACACTCAAGGGGCCAAAGAGCCTCATGTGGCTCGCGAGCCGCAGTTTGCTGACCACTGCCTTATGAGATACTAGAGACCCTTTGTATGAAGATTCGTGCAATAGTCCTTCCTTCCCCTGGCTGCCAGCACCCTGGACCCAGGCCTTCACCCTGGCTGCTGCCTTCCATCTTCACTCCGAATGGAGCCTTCAGTTTTTTCCGCTCCAGCCGGAGCACCGCCCTGTAGCTCCCTCCGCCCTCTGCCCTTCCCCTCATAGCAGGGGTCCCGCCCCGCCTGGCCTCTCCGCACCTGCATGCGTGCTGTCCAGAGGCCCAGAGCAGCTGGGGGGCGGGGCCACTTCCATCTTTGTCAGGTTAATTTGCATACTCACTCCTGATTGGCTGATGGGCGTCATGAAGTGATGGTCACTTTGCATGTTTCTCTTTTATTAGTGTAGATATGTAGTGTTCTTTTGTTGTACTATCATTATCTGGCTGGACTCATTGAATAATTTAGGGAGTGTTTGCTCCTCTTCAATATTTTGGAAGAGTTTGAAAATAATTGGTAATAATTCTTCCAATATTTAATAGAATTCACAAATAAAGCCATTTGGTTCTGGGTTTTTCTTTGTTTGGAGGTTTTTTGATTACTGATTCAATCTCCTTTTCTGTTACAGGTTTATTCAGATTTTTTATTTCTTTTTGAGCCATTCTGGTAGTACTCTTTATAGGAATATTTCTATTTCATCTAGTTTATCCAATCTGTTGGTATGCAGTTTCCCATAGTATTTTCTTATAATCCTTTTTATTCCTATAATGTTGCCAGTAATGTCTTTTTTGACATTTTTCTCCTTTTTTCTTAGTCAACTTAGCTAAAGATTTGTCAATTTTATTGATCTTTTCAAAGAACCAACTTTTGATTTTGCTTTTTTTCTCTCTGTGGTTTTTCTATGAACTATTTTGTTTATTCCCCCTTTAATTTTTTTGTTATTTCCTTCCTTCTGTCATCTGTGGGTCTAGCTTGTTCTTTCTTCTTCCTTTCTTTCTGTCTCTCTGTCTCTCTGTCTCTCTCTCTCCCTTCCTAGTTTCTTAATGTGTATAGTTATGTTATTAATTTGAGATCTTTCTTTTTAAAAAATTCATAGGCATTTATACCTATAAAATTCCTTTTGAGCACTGCTATCACTGTATCCCATTAGTTTTATTTTATTTTATATTCCTTTATTTCAAGGTAATTTCTAATTTTGCCTGTGGTGTGTTTTTTTTCACCCATTGGATTGACAGGTTATTTTTTTCCTTTTAGCATGCTTTTTGGCCTCCGTTTTTCTAGTGAGATATTCACTCTCATTTGTGTTTTTGTTCCCATGTATATGTCTTTTTTTCTCTGTTTTTGTTTGTTTGTTTTATTTATCTGTTCTTTATCTTTGCTCTTTATTGATTTGATTAAAATGTGCCTACATGTACTTTCCTTTGTATTTATCCTGTTTGGACTGTGCTGAATTTCTGGAGTTGGTGGCTATATATCTTTCATCAACTTTATTTTATTTATTTATTTTTTTAAATATATTTTATTGATTTTTTACAGAGAGGAAGGGAGAGGGATAGAGAGTTAGAAACATTGATGGGAGAGAAACATCGATCAGCTGCCTCCTGCACACCTCCTACTGGGGATGTGCCTGCAACCAAGGTACATGCCCTTGACCGGAACCAAACCCGGGACCTTTCAGTCCGCAGGCCGATGCTCTATCCACTGAGCCAAACCGGTTAGGGCTCTTTCATCAACTTTAGAAAGTACTTAGTAATTATCAAATATTTCTTCTACACATTTATTTGTTTATCCTCCTTCTGGGACTCCTGTTTCATGCACATTATACCATTTGATATTGTTCTAAGAGCTTGGGCTCCTTGTCCTCTTGCCCCTGCTCTTTTTTTCTCTTTGCTTTAATTTGAATATCTTTTATTGACCCTATTGACCTGTCTGCAAATTCACTGATAATTTTCATTGCCATGTCCACTTATAATAGACTAGATAGGATTCCTATCTAGAGAATTCTTTATTTCTGACATCTTATTTTCCATTTCCAGTATTTCCATTTAGTTCTTTTTTTTCTTGATATGTTTTTTTTTTTTTTTTTTTTTTTTTTTTTTTTTTTTTTTTTTTAATTTCGGAGAGGGAGAGAGAGAGAGAAACAGTGGCTGCCTCCTGCACACCCGACACTGGGATCGAGCCCAAAACCTGGGCATGTGCCCTGACCGGGAATCGAACCATGACCTCCTGGTTCATAGGTCGACACTCAACCACTGAGCCCCGCCAGCCGGGCCATTTAGTTCTTTTTCATGGTTACATGTCTCTGTTGAAATTATTGAGTTCTTCCTTCATGTTGTCCAGCTTTTATAAACTAGGTTCGTAAGCATTTTTATCACAGTTACTTTAAAGGTAGTGTCTAATTCCAGTATCTGGGCCACCTAGGTGTCAGCTTATATTGATTCTTTCCTCTTTCGATCATGGGTCACTTTTTTTTGTCTTTTTGTGTATCTTATAATTTTTTCATCATATACTAGACATTCTCTGTGAAAGAATAGTAAATATTGGAATAAATAATACTTATCACCAGAAAAAGACATGCCCTTCTTTATTTAGGTTGCTAGAGTGTGAGTTGAGTCAGTATAATCTATAGTTGACTTGCGTTTGGGCTGTGTTGTAGCTTTAGTTTGATTCAATTTTACTATTAGTTTCAAATTTTTAAGGCAGGATCAAAACTTTCCTTTGTTAGAGCCACATATTTGAGCATTAGAGATCACCCAGAGATTTTCAGCTGAGCTCCACAACTATGTTTCCACCTCTCTACTGTGGGAGATCTTTCTGTGTTGTATAGCCTAATTGGTAGTCTTCGAGTCACTAGGGAGTTCTCTTTGCTCTCCATTCCCACGTTATGCTTTCTGTACCTTGGGAGGTCTCTTTCAGCCTTGCACCTCCTCCTTTGGACTTTTGGGGGCAGTCACCCTGTATGCCATAATGGCTTGGCATACTTCTAAGGTGTTTCCTTCAGATCTCTGCCCTGTTCCCACACTTCGGAGGAAAATTCTGATTGCCTCAAGTTTGCTCACCTCTCTTTTGCTTCCAGCGGTTGTTAACTAACCATGAGCCATCTCTGATGACTATGCAAAAGAGTTGTTGAATGGGTTAAAACTCCCACTGTGCCTGAATTTTTTAAGATTCTAATTTACTGTTTCAGTCTACATGTGGCTGTTAAAATTTTGGGTTATTTATTTTACAGTGTTTTTTATATTGGATTCTTCTTCCTCTTGCTGTTACACCAGGATGAAAGCAGCCACGAGTCTCTTCTCTCCTATTACTTCCTGGAATTAGTACATTTAGGTCTTTTTGTTCCTTTAGCACTTTGACTTTTTTAAACTATGGTTTTGTAGTTTATAGTCATGCAGCACTTAATGATGGGAATGCATTCTGAGAAATGTGTTGTTAGGCAATTTTGTCATTGTGCAAATGTCATAGAATGTATTTATACAAACCTAGATGATATAGCCTACTACACACCTAGGCTATCTATAATAATAAAAGCATAATATGCTAATTAGGCCAGACATCTTTCCGGACGACTTTCTGGATGGAGCTGCGGGGGGAGGGGGGGCCCAAGGCAGAGGCGGCAGAGGCTCCTGGTCATCGAGGCAGGCGGGGGCCACGGCAGAGGCAGCTGCCATGGTGGCGGGGGCTGAGGCAGCCACGGCGGTGGTGGGAGCTGAACCCCTTGCACGAATTTTGTGCATCAGGCTTCTAGTCCTACATAATAAAAACCTAATATGCTAAGTGTCTGGTCGTCTGGTCGTCCATTCAACCAATCAAAGCATAATATGCTAATGATATGCTGAGGCCACTCAACCGCTTGCTCTGACGTGCACTGACTACCAGGGGGCAGATGCTCTGACCGATAGATTAGCTTGCTGCTGGGGTCCAGCCAATCGGGAATGAACAAGGTGGGCTGGACACGTCCTGGAGCCATCCCGCTGTCCCTCCCCAGCTGGCCAACCTCCCGCGTCCCTCCCTGCCCTTATTGTACACCACTGGGGTCCCTCGGCCTGGCCTGCACCCTCCCGCAATCTGGGACCCCTTGGGGGATGTCAGAGAGCCGGTTTCGGCCTGATCCCTCAGGCCAGGCTGAGGGACCCCACTGGTGCACGAATTCGTGCACCAGGCCTCTAGTATGATATAACCAGCTGCTTTTAGACTACAAGCTTATACTGTGTGTTACTGTATAAAAGACATGAGATTAAATCAAGCACAAGAGAAAATGATGCAATTAAGAGACTGCATAAACACAATATGTATGGGCTACTTCCAGCATAACATGGCATTACCATTTTACAACACTTTTTTTTAATAATTAGAAAGAGTACACTCTAAAACAGCCGTGGGCAAACTACGGTCCGCGGGCTGGATCCGGCTGTTCTATCCGGTTCTCTTGCTCTCCCCTCCGCTCCTTTACTTTGAATTTATATTAGTTCACACAAACACTCCATTCATGCTTTTGTTCCGGCCCTCCGGTCCAGTTTAAGAACCCATTGTGGCCCTCGAGTCAAAACGTTTGCCCACCCCTGCTCTAAAATAATGATAGAAAGTATCGTATAGTAAATACATAAACAATAACATAGTTGTTTGTTATTATCAAGTAGTATGTACTGTATATAATGTATGTGCTATGCTTTTATACAACTGGTAGCACAGTAGGTTTGTTTACACCAGCATACCACAAATATGTGAATAATACGTTGCACAGTAGCATTATGTCTGCAACATCTCTAGGTGATACAAAATTTTCAGCTCCCTTACAATATTATGGAACCGCTGTCATATATGCAGTTTGTCATTGACTGAAATGTCTTTATATGGCACATGACTATATCTGGCTTATTTAGGTTGTTAGGGTGAGAGAAATGATCTCATTCAATTGTCTATGAGCGAAATGGAAGTAGAACTTCTAGTGTCTCCTTTTGTATTTGTTTTTTAGATTAATATATTTTGGTGGCTATGGGTGTAGGAGACACAATGAACTCCAAGACTGTTTTGATGTTCATGATGCATCTTGGGTAAGAGAGTAATCACCGTTTACATTTTCCTCTAATTTAGTGTTATCTTAAAGTTTTTAGAAATAATGAGCCCACTCTTTCTCATTTTCATTTTCTATAATTGACTATGAAACAAAAAGTGTTTTCTCTCTTTTGAGTTTGTATTCAATTAGAGGAAGTTCTCTCACCTTCATGGCTACTGGAAGAGTAATTTCTTTTCTTACATAGTTAATCACTTACACCTGTTGAAACACAAGTAGAGGCTTCTGTTAGACAAGTAGAGGCTTTAGCGCAACTGAGAAAAAACTTGCCCATAGGTAGCCAGAATGGCTATTGCTGACATACACCTGCTTTTAGATACATGTACTACAACTAGCTATAACTCTTATACAGGAGTGAGTGAGTAGTGATATTCATTTCCTACTTAGTCTTACTGGTTAGAGAATAAACCATGATTAATAAAAATAGTCATAATGTATAAAAAGGAAATATTTTAAAAGATAACTTTTAAAAAACATTGATCCACCAAGATACATAGTAACTCTTCAGTTTTACCTTTTACTAGCATACATTATTATTGTACATTATTAATGTATATGAACATTTTGTGTATATCTCTTTGTATATGGGTATTTTAAAAATTTTCCATGTCTTTACATTTTTTTAGCTTTTAATATGAAATATTTTTAGAGCTTTGCTACTTACTAGTATAGTATTATTGATAATTTTCAGAAATATAACTTCCCATTGTTTAGATCCATTTTTACTTATCAGTGAAATCTCTCATTTTTTTTCTCTGCTAGTACAGTTAGGCTAATGATCATATCCTGAAATTTTTGGTGTACAGTGGATTTTTTTGGTTTAGATTCTAAACTAAGTAAAATTTTTAGTTTGACAAGTCCTGACAACAGTGATATGTTTCTAACATAAAGATAAATCTGGTATAGAGATAAGCTGCAATAGAGGATTTTAACAATCTGAAAGATTCTAAATACAATATAACTGCTAAATCTTTGCTTTGCTGATAATTTTGTCTCTTAGAAGACAAAGAAGAAAGTGAGCAAATTTGACCTATAAGAGCAAATTGTTTGGTTAAGCAGAGTGATTGTAACGTTTTTAAAAAAGGATCCATAGTCCCCTAAAATTTCTAATAGCAAAGATTAGGGATTCTAAGCATGTGCTTTAGAAAAACAGATTTCTGAGAAATCAATTGGGAGCCAAAAACCAGGATTACAGGCTTTATTAGGGGAAAGAGACCTGCTGGGCTGTCTCGCAAGGGGAGAACAGCAACACGTGCAGAGGTGAACACGCCTTTTGAGGGGAGGGATGGGAAGGAATGGGGGCTTAGTGTACTTGGCACGTGCTGATTGGTGGCTTAATGTATGGTCATATAGGAACAAGGGCTTAGGGTATTTGGCAGGTGTTGATTGGTGGTTCAATGTATAGTCCATATAAAGTGCCTGGTTAGGTGCTCAGGAATGTCCAGGCCGCAGGTTATGTCATACTCCGCCCACCAGTTGGGGGAAGGGAGGATCTATCAATTTCAAAATATAAATATACTCTGTAATGTTATTTTTAAAGATTTTTTTAAAATTGATTTTTTTAGAGAGAAAGGGAGAGGGAGAGAGAGAAATATCAATGATAAGAGAGAATCATTATTTGGCTGCTTCCTGCATGCCCCTTACTGGGGATTGAGACTACAACCCAGGAATGTGCCCTGATCAGGAAGCAAACTGGCAATCTTTTCGTTCTTGAAGAGTATAGTCATACCTCACAAGTATTACAGATTTCAGACCACTGTAATAAAGTGAATATTGGGATGATGCCCAACCAACTGAGCCACAGCAACCAGGGCTGTCCTCTGCAATTTTAAAAGAGACGATCCTTTGAGGGAATTGGAAAATTGTTAACAAGTAAATTATGACACCCTGCAAGTGATACTATGAGAAGAGAAGTTGCTGAGTGATACTGCTCTGGTCTGGGGACCACACTTTGTGAGCCACTGCTGTATGCATTAGCTTTATGAATATGGTAACAGCTGTATTTTTGTAAAAGAGTCTATTATTTAACCAGTAAATATTCAATGAAACTATAACAATAATCTAAAAGTTATAAAATCTTTTAAATATTTTTAAAATTTTGTTTTAGGAAGAGCAGATATTCTGGGGATGGCATAATGATGTTCATGTTTTTGACACAAAGACACAGAATTGGTTTCAACCGGAAATTAAAGTAAGTAATGTAAAAAATTAGTTTTATATTTATTGATATATTTAAAATACATTTTTATTAAGTTATTTGGATTTTAATAATTGAGTTTGTAATCACATACACAGGGTTTCTCATGAGTACTATCACTAATACTATTAGTTTTTGATCACATATTTTTTTTCAGGTTAGTTAAGGGTTTTCTAGAAAAATCTTATAAAGAGGTACGATCATTATTGTTTACCCACAAGTGTGACTCCCTGATTTATGGAAGGTTCTTTTAAAAAGTATTTTTGTAAACCAAGTTCAGGATTTGTAAAAGCCCATGTTTTCTATACCCTTGAAATCAAGGCTATATGCAGTTGTAGCATGGCAAAAATACATTATTACTATTCTTTCATATGCTAGTAAGCAAACAGAAATCCAAAGTAAATTGAAAACCTTCTGGAAAGGATTCCCCTTTCTAGATGCCATTAAGAATATTTGTAATTCATGGGAAGAGGTTAAAACATCAACATTGACAAGAGCTTGGAGGAATTTGATTCCAGCCCTCATGGATGACTTTGAGGGGTTCAAGACTTCAGTGGAGGAAGTAATTGTAGATGTGGTGAAATAGCGAGGGAACTAGAATTACAAGTGGACCCTGAAGATGTGACTGAACTGCTGCAATCTCATGATAAAACTTTAACAGATGAGTAGATGCTTCTTAGGGATGAGCAAAGTGGTTTCTTGAGATGGAATCTACTCCTGGTGAAAATGCTATGAAGACTGTTGAAATGAAAACGAAACATTTGGAATATTACATTAACTTAGCTGATAAAGCCGCAGGGTTTGAAAGGATTGGCTCCAATTTTAAAAGAAGTTCTACTCTGGGTAAAAGGCTATCAAACAGCACTGCATGCTACAGAGAAATCATTCATGAAAGGATGAGTCAATTGATGTGGCAAAATTCACTATTGTCTTATTGTAAGAAATTACCACAGCCACCTAACCTTCAGCAACCACCACCTGATCAGTCAGTAGCCATCAACATCCAGGGAAGACCTTACACCAGCAAAAGATTAAAACTTGCTGGAAGCTCACATGAGGTTAGCATTTTTTAGCAATATAGTCTTTTTTAGTTAAGGTATTTTTTAGATATAAAGTATTTTAGACATAATATTATTACACACTTAATATACTGCAGTATAGTGTAAATATAATTTTACATGCTCTGGGAAACCAAAAAATTTGTGTGACTCACTTTATCACAATATTCACTTTATTACAGTGGTCTGAAATCTGTAATACCTGTGACGTATGACTATACTCTTCAAGAACGAAATTTATTTGCCCTAGCCAGTTTGGCTCAGTGGGTAGAGTATCGGCCTGCAGACCAAAGGGTTCTAGGTTCAATTCTGGTCAAGGGCACATACCTCGGTTCCAGGCTCCTCCCTGACACGGGCCCTGGTCAGGGCTTGTGCAGGAGGCAACTAATCGATGTGTTTCTCTCACAGCAATATTTCTCTCTGTCTTTCACTCTCTCTCTAAATAATGGAAAAATATCCTTGGGTGAGGATTTTTTTTAAAAAAGATAATGAAATTTATTCACCCATATCTTTACTTTTTAAAGCATTTTTCTTAAATGCCTGAGACTATTTAGCAAAATAATATTTTATGTAAGTTTTAGCTTAAAAATAAGGATTTTTAAAATGACATTTTAAAAGATTCTCTTTCTCCCCTCTTCCTTCCGCTCTCTTCTCTCCCTCTCTCTCTCTCTCTCTCTCTCTCTCTCTCTCTCTCTCTCACACACACACACACACACACACACACAGTTAATATTATTAACTGAGCAGTGCACAGTGCTTACATCAAATAGTACTTTATCTCTTACTAAAACTCTTCACAATAACATAATACTTCTCTATACTTTTCTTTGAATAAATATATTAGATATTTACTTCAGAGAAGTTTTGGATTGGTGGGGAAAGGGAGAGTGTAATGAGTAGAAGAATAAGATTTGAAGGATTTTATGCATAATTTTCATGTGTTCCTGGTGGGTGTCTTTGTGTATGTATTTCATCCCAAGTTCTGAAAGAACCCTACATTATCAGCTCATTGGCTACCGAATGTGAGCAGCAGTCAGAACACACACAACATTTATCTGTTAAGTTTGCTGTCTTACATGGGTGCATTTCATGGTACCCGCAAAACAATTACAGCAGTAACATCAAAGATCACTGATCACAGGTCACCATACAAATATAATGATAATAAAAAGAGTTTGAAATATTTTGAGACTTACCAAAATGTGACACAGACACGAACTGAGCAAATTCTGTTGGAAAAATGGCATTGATGGACTTGCTTGATGCAGAGTTGCCACAAACCTTCAATTTGTAAAAAAAACGCATATCTACAAAGCACAATAAAGTGAAGCACAATAAAACAAGGTATCTTACTATTTAGAGCAGTGATTTTCAACCTTTTTCATCTCATGGCATGCATAAACTAATTACTAACATTCTACAGCACACCAATATATATATTTTTTGCTAGTCTTACAAAAATTTTGGCATAATTTTGATCCATTCACACCAGACATCTATTGTTGTGACTGTTGTCATTTCTTCCTTCATTGATTTTTAGAGAGAGAGTGGAAGGGAGGCAAGGAGCAGGGGAGGAGAGAGAAACATCAATGTGAGAGAGACACATCAATTGGTTGCCTCTCGCACACGCCCCAACCCAGGGTTGGGGATCAAACATGCAACCTCAAGTATGTGCCCTTGACTGGGAATCAAATCCACTATCCTTTGGTGTGTGGGCTGGTGCTCTAACCACTGAACAAAACCTGTTGTCATTTTTAAAAAAACAAGTAATCCTTTTTAAAAAAATAATATCTTTTTAAAATATATTTTTATTGATTTTAGAGAAAAAGGGAGAGAGAGATAGAAACATCAATGATAAGAGAGAATCATTGATCTGCTGCCTCCTGCAAGCCCTACAGGGGGATGGAGCTTGCAAGCCAGGCATGTGCCCTTGACCGGAATCAAACCTGGGAACCTTCAGTACACAGGCCGATGCTCTATCCACTGAGCCAAACCAGCTAGGGCATCAGTGTTTTAATTTCATAATCTAAGAAATAAGTCAGTGTCCCTGACTAAATAGTCAGGTATTGCATGTTTTAAAAATTTTGTGGCACACCAGTGTGCCTGCTGCGGCACAGCAGATGAAAATCACTGATTTAGAGTGAACTTTTACGTTAGGCTTTCTAATGGAATTACATAGGTAATGGTAACTTAGCAGTCAAGTATTTTTCATACTAAGCATAAGAATGTGATTTCACAAGTTTCAAGTTTTGCACTGTTTTCTGATCTCTGCTTGCAGGGTGGAGTCCCACCACAGCCACGAGCCGCACATACATGTGCAGTTCTTGGAAATAAGGGCTATATCTTTGGTGGACGTGTTTTGGTTAGTATAATCTTTTTATGTGTGATGCTTCTTATAAAAACACTAGAGGCCCAGTGCACGAAATTCGTGCACGGGCATGTGTGTCCCTCAGCCCAGCCTGCACCCTCTCCAATCTGGGACCCCTTGAGGGATGTCCGACTGCCCATTTAGGTGGGATCGGGCTTAAACGGGCCATCGGACATCCCTCTCACAATCCAGGACTGCTGGCTCCCAACTGCTCGCCTGCCTGCCTTCCTGATTGCACCAAACCACTTCTGCTTGCAGCCTGATCACCCCCTAACCACTCCCCTGCCAGCCTGATTGATGCCTAACTGCTCCCCTGCCAGCCTGTTTGCCCCTAACTGCCCTCCCCTGCCAGCCTGTTTTCCCCTAACTTCCCTCCCCTGCAGGCCTGGTCACCCCAAACTGCCCTCCCCTGCAGGCCTTGTCCCCCCCTCACTGCTCTCCCCTGCAGGTCTGGGTCCCTCCCAACTGCCTTTCCCTGCAGGCCTGGTTGCCCCCAACTTCCCTCCTCTGCCAGCTTGGTCACCCCTAACTGCCCTCCCCTGCAGGCTTGATTGCCCCCAACTGCCCTCCCTTGCAGGCCTGGTCCCTCCCAACTGCCCTCCCTTGCTGGCCATCTTGTGGTGACCATCTTGTGTCCACATGGGGGCAGGATCTTTGACCACATGGGGGCAGCCATCTTGTGTGTTGGAGTGATGGTCAATCTGCATATTACTCTTTTATTAGATAGGATAGAGGCCTGGTGCATGGGTGGGGGCCAGCTGGTTTGCCCTGAAGGGTGTCCCGGATCATGGTGGGGGTTCCCTTGGGGTGTGGGGCGGCCTGGGCAAGGGGCCTGTGGTGGTTTGCAGGCCAGCCACGCCCCCTGGTGACCCAAGTGGAGGCCCTGGTATCTGGGGTTTATTTATCTTCTACAATTGAAACTTTGTAGCTTGGAGCGGAGCCAAGCCTTCTGCTTGCTCCGTGGTGGCAGCCATTTCTGTTGGGATTTATGTATCTTCTATAATTGAAACTTTGTAGCCTTAAGCGGAGGCCTGGGCTGGCCAGGGTGTTTGGAAAGCTTGGCTTCCTCCATCGCCGCAGGCAACCCTAGCCTCCTGCTTTTTCCAGCTCCGTGGCTGCTGCCATTTCTGTTTGGGTTTATGTATCTTCTATCATTGAAACTTTGTAGCCTTGAGTGGAGGCCTAGGCCGGCAAGGGCAGGCGGAAAGCTTGGCTTCCTCCATCGCTGGGGAAACCCAAGCCTCCCTCCTGCTCTCTGTGGCGGTAGCCATCTTGGTTGGGTTTATTTGCATATTTGCTCCTGATTGGCTGGTGGGCGTGGCTTGTGGGTGTAGCAGAGTGATGGTTAATTTGCATGTCACTCTTTTATTAGATAGGATATCCTCTGAATTTATAGAACAACTGAACATTAAAAAAATCTAGAAATGATAGATTCAATAACTTTTATCTTCTGTTCCCAAACAGACCATACATGAATAATCACAGATGGTTATAAATCACATTTTAATAAGGAGAATCCTTCACTTTAGTGTATTATTAGAAAAGTTTAATTTCTTATCATCTAAATCCTGTTAGTTTAAACTCATTTCTTCCTTTCCCCCTTGACACTTTAATTTGATAGCTCTATGTTAACTTTATTAGTGCTAAACATTGTTTCCCAATATATAAACTTATGATGTTAAGTAAAATAGAGATAATCTATTTTTAATAGAAACTATTTTAAAACAAAATTTTAGCTTATGAAAGATGTAAAACACTGACCAGTTTAACACACTTTTATTTTAGCAAACTAGGATGAATGATTTGCACTATCTAAACTTAGATACCTGGATTTGGTCTGGAAGGTAAGTATGAAATTTGTTTGTTTTTACCTATAGGCATTTCTGTGTGTGTCTGTATATGTGTGTGCACCATAATCCAAATTTGGGTCTCTAAAACTGAATTATTATATTTTTCTCTTCAGATTATATGTCTAAGCAAAGAATATATAGATTAAAGAGAGTTTGTTTTTTAACCCAACTATATAAAACATGAGAATACCAGCAGTTGAAAATTGATTATGTAAAAGTACTGGTTTTATACTATGTTCTGGAGGACTGGTCAGTAGAAGAAATAAAGGAACAGTTGAATAGGGTCATCACAGGTGAACAGATAATGGAGTGGATAAAAGTCAGATTTTGTTTATGGCTCATAATCTATATTTAGCAATAGAATAAATATATTTAGCTATAATTCATCTGTTCATGTAATGAGATGAACTCAGAGCTATATATTATTTCAAAGTATAATATAAAAAATGAAACCACAAGAGTGTAAAAAAAAAGCAGATTATCTATAAAATATTGCCATGGAGAATACTTTTCTAAAAATGATAAAAACTAAAAATTCATAAATTAAAAGATAGGTTGATAAAATTACTTAAGAATTAGTTATTTCTATGTTAAAAAATATACCACAAAAATTAAAAGGCAGATTGGCAAATGCAAACAAAAGATAAATTAGAAGTAATATTTATAGCATTTTTTTATGTTTGTTTGACTTACATACATAGTATTTTTTATTTTGAATTTAAAAAAATTTTTTTTTTAATTTTTTCAATTACAGTATATACATTTAATATTTTTTAAATAAATCTTTATTCAGATTATTACAATTGTTTCTCCTTTTTCCCCCCATAGCTCCCCTCCACCCAGTTCCCACCCCACCTTCTGCCCTTACTTCCCCCCCACTTTCCTCATCCATAGGTGTATGATTTTTGTCCAGTCTCTTCATGAACACCCCCATACCCCTTTCCCCCTGAGAATTATCAGTCCACTCCCTTTCTATGCCCCCGATTCTATTATATTCACCAGATTATTCTGTTCCTCAGGTTTTTAATTCACTTGATTTTTAGGTTCACTTGTCGATAGATATGTATTTGTTGTTCATAATTTTTCTCTTTACTTTTTTCTTCTTCCTCTTCTTTGAGAATACCTTTCAGCATTTCATATAATGCTGGTTTGGTGGTGATGAACTCCTTCAGCTTTTTCTTATCTGTGAAGCTCTTTATCTGCCCTTCAATTCTGAATGATAGCTTTGCTGGGTAGAGTAATCTTGGTTGTAGGTTCTTGCTATTCATCACTTTGAAAATTTCTTGCCACTCCCGTCTGGCCTGCATAGTTTCTGTTGAGAAATCAGCTGACAATCGTATGGGTGCTCCCTTGTAGGTAACTAACTGTTTTTCCCTTGCTGCTTTTAATATTCTTTGTCTTTTGCTCTTGGCATTTTAATTATGATGTGTCTTGGTGTGGTCCTCTTTGGATTCCTTTTGTTTGGGGTTCTGTGCGCTTCCTGGACTTGTAAATCTATTTCTTTCACCAGGTGGGGGAAGTTTTCAGTCATTATTTCTTCAAATAGGTTTTCAGTATCTTGCTCTCTCTCTTCTTCTGGCACCCCCATAATTCTGATGTTGGTACGCTTGAAGTTGTCCCAGAGGCTTCTTACACTATCTTCAACTTTTTGTTTTTTTTTCTTTTTGCTTTTTCGGTTGAGTGTTTTTTGCTTCTTTGTATTTCAATTCTTTGACTTGATTCTTGTGTTCCTCTAGTCTGTTGTTGGGTCTCTGTATAATATTTTTTATTTCAGTCAGTGTATGTTTAATTTCAAGTTGGTCCTTTTTCATATCTTCGAGGGTCTCGTTATATTTATCGGCCTTTTCTAGGATATTCTTGAAAAGCCTTATAACCGTGGTTTGGAATTCTATATCCAGTCGTTTGTTTTCCTCCATTTCTTTCGTTTGTGATCTGATTCTTTGACGCCACATTTTCACTGCTTCCCTGAGTTGGTAAGGTAGCTTTGTGTGCTAGGTTTCCTATATGGCCCAGTGGGTTGGCCTCCCCAGTTAACCTGAGGTGGATACTCTTGGTGCACCCCTTTGTGGACTGTGTGTACAGCCTTGTTGTAGTTAAGTCTTGATTGTTGTTGGTATCACTGGGAGGAATTGACCTCCAGGCCAGTTGGCTGTGAGGATCAGCTGTGTCTACGCTGGGAGAAGTTCGGTGCTGGAGACAGCCTTATAGGATTAGACTTTCCAAATTGCAAAAGCCTCTGTGCTCAGCTTGGATGGGGTGGAGTCTCAGGGTGGAGCAGACAGTCTTGGCTTCCCATCAGCCTTGCCCTGCGCGCACGTGCGCGCTTTCAGACCTCTGCCTTCCCTGGCTCCCGAGCCTCCGCCCGAGAGTCCAGATTCCCCCCCGTAAGAGCATGGGTCCCCAGGGGCTCGCCTGGAACTGGGGTTCAGTGCAGTCAGAACTGGGGTTCAGTGCAGTCAGGAGCTTCCGACTCCCTTCTGCTAGGGAAAGCCTGTGGTAACTTCCGCAGTCTTTGTGCACACTGGCGCACACGCCTCCAGACCCCTGCCTGCCGGGGCTCCCCCGGGCCTCCCCCGGGTCTCCGAGTCTCCGGGTGCCTTTCTCTCTACCTGACAGTCCAGACTCCCCCTGTATGAGCCTGGGTTCACGTGGTTTCACCCGAAACTGGGGTTCAGTGCAGTCGGAACTGGGGTTCAGTGCAGTCAGGGGCTTCTTTCCCCCTCCCGCCAGAGAAAGTCAGCCAGGCTCTCAGCCGCCCTTCCTCTCTGCACGCACAAAGCCCCTTTGCCGTACCTGCAATTCTCTGTGAGCTTTTCTCTTTCCTTCTAGTTGTAGAATTTCCCCTCAGCCAGCTTTCCTGTGGTTCTGGATGGTGTCCGTTCTGTCTTTCATTTTTTATTTATTTATTTATTTTTTAAATATATTTTATTGATATCTTACAGAGAGGAAGGGAGAAGGATAGAGAGCTAGAAACATCGATGAGAGAGAAACACTGATCAGCTGCCTCCTGCACACCTCCCATTGGGGATGTGCCCGCAACCAAGGTACATGCCCTTGACCGGAAATTGAACCCGGGACCCTTCAGTCTGCAGGCTGACGCTCTATCCACTGAGCCAAACCGGTTTCGGCCCGTTCTGTCTTTTAGTTGTAGTTTTGAAATTGTTGTGCGAGGCGGCAGTTTAGGTGCTTACCTATGCCACCATCTTGATTTTCTCTATACATTTAATATTTTGTATTATTGTCAGGTGTTCAGCATAGTGGTGAGACAATCATATACTTTATACAATATTTGTAGTATTTCTAACAGAGTGGACTGAGATCTGCAAGAACTAAGTCAGTAAGAAAAAAAAAAGACAAATAATCCAATAGGAAAGTGGACAAAGAACATGAATGAGCAACTCATAAAAGACATATAAATAGGCAAAATTATTTTAAAAAGATGTCCAACTTCATGGAATATTAAGGAAATGGAAACAAAACTAGTTTGCACTATCAGATAAAAATAATTACAAATGACCAGTGTGTGCCAGGTTGTAACAACATAATTAGAAGAAGTATAAATTGGTACAGTTTTACTGGAGGGTAGTCTGGCAATATGTTTAAAATAGAAAATGGAATTTTGACTTTGATCCAGAATTTCTCTGAAGACAATAATTGGACAAGTATATTTATGTGTGTATGTGTACACAAAAATGTTTATTGCAACATTATTTATGAAAACAAAAACTTGAGATCAACCTTCATGCCCATAAGTGGGGACTGTTTAAATCATGGTACATCTGCCCAAAGGGCTGCCATGCTTCCATTAGCAAAGAAATATACTTCATGGAAATATTCTACATTCTAGTAAAGTAAAAAAAAATTACAGAATGGAACATACCCCATTTATAATTTTTTAAAATATATTTTTATTGATTTCAGAGAGGAAGGGAGAGGGAGAGAGAGATATATATAGAAGCATCAATGATGAAAGAGAATCATTGATTGGCTACCTCCCACAACCTGGGTATGTGCCCTGACTAGGAATCAAACCCTGTCCTCCTGGTTCATAGGTCGATGCTTGGTCACTGAGCCACTCCAGCCAGGCCCCATTTATAATTTTTAATAAATATATGCACATTAAAATCTGGAAACATAAATATCAAATTATTGTTTCTTAGGGCTGGAAGACAGGATTATATAAAACATTAAATATTTTTGTGGTTGTTGAATGTTTTCTAATCAAAATGCTTTTTATAGTAAATAAAAACAATAAATACAAATATTTCCGGTTTGGAGAAAAGCAAATAACATCTTCTCCAAATGGCCCATGTTCTTCTGGAGCATTCCAGAATGCTCGAGAATGGTGCCTTCTCACCTCTTAAATCAGTTAAACTCGTGTGCTTATGTTTTTACTTCTGTTTCTGTTTTTTAAGGAATAGAACAGTATTTGTTTGTAACCTTTAGATTTTTTTTCCTGGATCTGGAATGGCTTGTATGCTTTTATTTTGAAGCTAGAGTGAAGATAATGCTTTGGGAAAATCTACAACAAATAGACCAAGTAAAAACAACAACAAAATCCCATAATACCATTGAGGAAATCTGCTGAAAACACAAAATTAAACATGAAACAACAGTTAAAGGTTATAGCCATGAAAATAATTATGTTGAAACACTTGAGGAAGTTGCACTGATTAATCAACAAGAATGATGCTGAGTATGCATTGTAAATTAACTGGGAATCAATTTTTAATCTGTGTTCTATGACCAGGTGAAATAGACACTACGTGAAAAGGTTGTTTAAACTCATCAAATAATTAATTTTTTTTTAATTAGAGCAGTTTTTCCCTTTAAGATCTGAGATTATTGAAAACCATTTATTTTAACTAACACAGTACCTAGATTTATATATATATATGTATATATATATATATATTTTGCCACAGGATTCCTGTTAATGGAGAAAACCCTAAACATCGATCATGGCATACTTTAACACCAATAGCTGATGATAGGCTTTTCTTATTTGGTGGACTAAGTGCGGACAATATTCCATTAAGTAAGTGAATTCATGTTTAGCCTACAGTTATTATTCTTTTTCCCCTAAGTTGTATTTTATACTTAAGGTATATTCCTTTTTTTTCTGATTTTATGCTTTACCTTTATTTTATTCCTAACTATATGCTTGCACTGAGAATTAGAACTGGAAGACCCCTTTGCTTCTGTAGACTTGGCTCTCGATGTTCTCCTGTTTCCTAGGTGTAGAGAAAGGAAGGGTGGTTGAACCTAGGTGGATTAAAGCCCCTTTCAACTATAGTATCCTACGATTCTATCTCCTCCTGATTTTTCATCCAGATGCTTATACTGTAGGCTGGAATGGAGATTAGAAGAGCAGCCTTTTCCAGAATGCTCTGGAAATATAAGGTGGGAAGGCCTGTTGCTTCTTTCTTTGTTCCCAAACTATAAAGGAAAGTGATTAGCTAGAATTTTTTAAACTCCTGTCACTGCTGATCCCAAAGGTTTTGAAATGCAGTTTTTTCTTTCAGCAGTAAAATTATGCCATCAGGATAGACCAAGAATATCCATTTCTTAGTTTGACATACTAAATGTTGTGTATTTTCTTAACGCAAGAGTTTTCTATGGCTAGAGATGTTTTTGTTAAGGTAACTTATATACAATTAAAACAACTTCTATAATCTTATAGAAGGATTTAGAAAAAATCCTTTTTCTAGGATTTAGAAAAAACTATTTTTTTTCAACAAAAATTTATTGAGCATCAACTGTGTATATAGCAGTCTGCTGGCCAACAAACTCCAGAGGTTGATTGGAAACAGCAGTTCCTAGTATGGGGTGTTAACTGTTGCAGAATATTATGCTTCTTCAGTTTCTAGACATTTTAATTAAAAGAGATTTGGAATCTGCCCTACCTGGGTTGGCTCAGTGGATAGAGCATTGGCCTACAGACTGAAGGGTCCTGGATTCGATTCCGATCAAGGGTGCATACCTTGGTTGCAGGCCCTGGTCAGGGCACTTACAGGAGGCAACCAACCAATCTAATAGTATGTGTCTCTCTCACATCAATGTTCTCTCTCTCTGTCTCTCCCTCTCCCTTCCACTCTCTCTAAAAAATCAATGGAAAAATATCCTTGGGTGAGGATTAACAAAAAAAAAGAGAGAGAGATTTGGAATCTAATAAAAAAGCTAACATTTACCCATTTCCCTAGGATTTGTTTAATATCATATCTTCATGAGCACTACTGTTTTTATTTTATCTTATTTTTTAAAAGTATGTTTTTATTGATTTTAGAGAGAGAGGAAGGGAGAAGGATAGAGAGATAGAAACATCAATGAAAGAGAAACATCGATTGGCTGCCTCCTGCATGCCCCTTATTGGGGATAGAGCTGCAATCCAGACATGTGCCCAACTGAGAATTGAACCAGTGAACTCTTGGTTAATGGGTCGATGCTTAACCATTAAGCCATACTTGCTGGGCAGCACTATTGTGTTTAATTCCTGTCTGCTGGTTTTGGTCTTTGGCCTATGGGGAATTAAATGTCCTAATTCTTTAAAAAGTGTTTTTATTTTTAAACTAGAGGCCTGGTGCACAAAATTCGTGCAGCGGGGGTGTGTGTCCCTCAGCCCAGCCTGCACCCTCTCCAATCAGGCACCCCTCGAGGGATGTCCAACGGGCAGTCGGACATCCCTCTCACAATCCAGGACTGCTGGCTCCCAACTGCTCGCCTGCCTGCCTTCCTGATTGCCCCTAACCTCTTCTGCCTGCCAGCCTGATCACCCCCTAACCACTCCCCTGCCAGCCGGATGGATGTCTAACTGCTCCCCTGCCAGCCTGTTTGCCCCTAACTGCCCTCCCATGCAGGCCTGGTCACCCCTAACTGCCCTCGCCTGCAGGCCTGGTCTCTCAACTGCTCTCCCCTGCAGGCCTAGGTCCCCCCCAACTGCCCTTCCCTGAAGGCCCGGTCGCCCCCAACTTCCCTCCTCTGCAAGCCTGGTCCCTCCCAACTGCCCTCCCCTGCTGGCCTGATCGCCCACAACTGCCCTCCCTTGCAGATCTGGTCCCTCCCAACTGCCTTCCCTACTGGCCATCTTGTGGTGGCCATCTTGTGTCCACATGGGGGCAGCCATCTTTGACCACATGGGGGCAGCCATCTTGTGTGTTGGAGTGATGGTCAATCTGCATATTACTCTTTTATTAGATAGGATAGAGGCCTGGTGCACGGGTGGGGGCCAGCTGGTTTGCCCTGAAGGGTGTCCCAGATCAGAGTGGGGGTTGCCTTGGGGCATGGGGCGGCCTGGGCGAGGGGCCTGTGGTGGTTTGCAGGCCCGCCACAGCCCCTGGCGCCCAAGTGGAGGCCTTGGTATCTGGGATTTATCTTCTATAATTGAAACTTTGTAGCCTTGAATGGAGACCAAGGTAGGCCAGGGCTACGGGAGCTTGGCTTCCTCCATCGCCAGGGACAACTCAAGCCTCCTGCTCTCTCCAGCTCCGTGGTTGCTGCCATTTTTGTCGGGATTTATTTATCTTCTATAATTGAAACTTTGCCTTGAGTGGAGGCCTGGGCTGGCCAGGGTGTGCAGAAAGCTTGGCTTCCTCCATTGCCAGAGAAACCCAAGCCTCCTGCTCGCTCTGTGGCTGCAGCCATCTTGGTTGGGTTAATTTGCATACTCACTCCTGATTGGCTGGTGGGTGTGGCAGAGTGATGGTTAATTTGCATATTACTCTTTTATTATATAGGATTGACTTATTTTGCAATTATAGTTGATATACACTATTATATTAGTTTCAGGTATAGAAAAAGTGATCGCCCCGATAAGCATAGTACCCATATGTAAGTGCCCTAATTCTTAGTCCAGTCAATTTCCTCCTTTATAGATTCAGCTTAAGATGTGGTCATATGTGTTTTACAAAATACTAAGAAATAATTTTTAGTTTTGTTGACGGTGATAATGGCATTGTAGTTATGTGACAAAGCTGTTGTAGGTATGTAAAAAAATTCAATTCATTTAAAGCAATGTTTACTGAAGTATGTATGGGGAAAATGATCAGAGATTTAGGATTTGCTTTAGAATAACTGAATAACAACAATAATAAAAAGAGATAAATGGAGCACATATGACAAAATCTGGATAGTTGTTGAGTCTGGGATATGTTTGGGTTCATTATTATGTTCAGTCTACTTTTGTATATCTCTGAAAAATGTTATGAGAAAATATGCATACACATAAGATAGCTGCATAAATGTAGCATGATAAATTTGGATAAAAATTAAAATTTTATTCCAAAGACCTAATCTTAATTTTTGAACTGTCACAATATTGCAGGTGATGGTTGGATTCATAATGTCATAACAAATTGTTGGAAACAACTGACATATTTACCTAAAACAAGACCCAGGTAAGTTTAGAAGTTGATAAATAGTAAAATAGTTAAGAATTTTTAAAGTATTAAAATATAGCACTGAATTTATAGTGTTTGCCATTAAAACCATAAATCACCAGGAAGGATGTCTTTCAAATAAGCTTGATATTACCTAAATAATTTAATTATCATTTAAATTATATCTGATTGTTAGAAATGATCTATTCAGTTTCTATCCATATTTGCATATTTGAGACTATTATTCTTTTAGGTAAATGCATACTCTTGCCTGATAAATATGAAAAGGCTTAAGAAATTGAAAGTATATAATGTTACTATTTTTAACAAGTAGACAAGAATGAGGTTGGCTTTAGCAGTAGTTATTTGTTTATGGAAGAGGTTGAGAGTAATTTAATGGGAAATTTGCTTTTATGTTGATCAAGTAGGTGGCAGGTTATTATTTTTTCTGTATTAAGCTGTATCTTAATAATGTTTATTAATGTGAATTTTAAAAAACATGTTAGTTATTTGTGGTATATTATAGAGTATAATTTTTTTAACAAAAAATTGTAGAAACAATATACTATTATTAGACTACAAAGAAAACCACATTAATACTGTAATGCTTTTTAAAAAAATATGTTTTTATTGATATTTAGAGAGGAGGAGGGGAGAGGGATAGAGAGAGAAAAACATCAATCAGCTGCCTCCTGCAACCCGGGCATGTGCCCTGACCAGGAATCAAATGGGTTACCTCTTGGTTCATGGGCCGATGCTCAACCACTGAGCCACACCTGCTGGACACTATTGTAATTCTTATTTTTTTTCTAATTTGATTGATGGTATAATAAAGATATATTCATAGGAAATTCAAACTTAGCACATTATAATTATTATAGTTAGCAATAGATTTTATTCTGTTTCATGCTATCTCAGATTTTTTACTATAGATTATTTATACTAATGTGAAGTCAACTTAATGACATGCATTTCAGTAATTTAATATATAACAAGTAACTTGAGAAAAAGACCTGAAAATATTTAATATATCTCATTTTATATCTCTTTATTAATATGCATAATATATTTAGAGTTTATCATAATTATGTGTATGATTCTTACATTTTTATATATAAAAATTCATTGGAATATATTACTTTAGCAATTCTGGATCTTTTGTAATGCGTATTTTAATTTAAAGAGTTTTATATTAAGATATAGGAGCTCAGAATTCTAGTCCTTGCTCAGCTACTAGTTAGCATTTTGACTTTGGGAAAGTCACTTATGAAACTGAGCATCATTTTCTTCATCTGTGAAGTGAGGGGCTTGGACTAGATAAACTCTTTGTTCTCTTCCATTTGTTTGATTGTATGAATGCATTAATTATAGACCAAGTGGTAGTAAGAATGCTTAATTTTTAAATTACTATTTTATATTTCAATCCTTAATGATTAAAGTAATACAACTATGATCAATAATATACTAGTTAGAACTGAGCTATGTAAAGAGATTTTTTTTAATTCAGCCTATGTGTCATGTAAATAATATGCTTTATTAGAATGTTTAGGTGATAAGTTTAGAGCAGCTGTGAGAGGACATAAACTATCAGTCTGTAGAAAAACATCAGGTTGCAAGCTAGATGTCACCAAAATCAAGGCAGGAAAGGCTTTCCACTGTTCTTCGATGCTGAAGTCCAGGCCAGAGTTTCCATAAGGCAGATAAGACAGAGGCAGAGCTATCTTCAGGTATGAGGTGAGGAGGAGAACAGGTGGGATACAGTTTAGTGTAAGGAGAACATATATGTGTGTATATACTAATTTTTTATAAAAATGAGAATGTACTTAACTTCTGAATGCATTTTGTGCAAACTTTTCTAAGCTATAATATGAAATGTAAGCTGCCCAGTTCTCCTCTTGTAATTCTACAGCAGGTTTCTCAACCTCAAGCACTATTGATATTTTGGACTAAATTATTTATTTTGAGAGGCATCCTATGCATTGGAGGATGTTTAACAGCATCTCTGGCCTCTACCCACAAGATCCCAGTAGTACTGCCCCCCACCCAACATGGAGTTATTATGATCAAAAATATCTCCATATACTGTCAAATGTCCCTGTGGGGTCAGAATTGCCCCCGGTTGGACCCATTGCTCTACAGTGTTGCACTCTCTTCCTCAGGTCTCACCTTAGATAAAACGATGCTTGGTTGAGAAGCCATCTATCTAGCCATATCTGATCATCTGTATAGATAGCTGTCAGCAAAGTACTTTCTTAAATGTCTGTACCAGATGTCTAACTAGGTGTTGGTCTTCAGAGCCTTAGGTATTATTGTATCCCATGAGCATTGCAAGGTTATGTGACCTTCTCTCCAGTAAGTTAAGCTGTTCTTTTCCACATACGAGGACATCATCATAATCTATCTCCTTTACTCAGTCTCTCTTCCCGTCCCCTTTTCTGACCTCACAACATAATCTGGGTGTTACAGATGATTTATATCAAAGTATGGTCTAACGTACAAGTTGGAGAATTGGGCAGAGTATTTCCCAAACAAAGTCTCTGCTGACTCAGTTCTATCCTGGGTCCCCAGTGCTTTTGTCATTGCATGTGTCATGATTGTTTGAGGAAAGGAATTAATTAAAAAATTGTGCATAATCCCACTGTTTGCACTTGTGGAAGTTAAGTAAAAGGATTAATGTGCTAAAAATAAGTTATGTGATAATAAAATAAGTAATTAATGTAATTGTAGAATCTGTTGCTTCAGCAATTTGGTCTGTTAAGAGAAGTAATCAAAGTATTCTCAAAATCAAAGCAATGACTTTATAAACCCTCAATTTATCTTTTAAAATTGAGAAATTTATGTGTACTTTTTTTCTGAGAGTTTGAGCTGAGAAATATTGAACTTTTTAAAACCATAAAAGTATTCTTGGTAAATAATGTGGAGATGGATATGAGCTACCACACCATTTAAAAGAACACATTAGATGCTCCACTCCTTTATGAAATGATTTTTTTATTTAAATAATAAAGTATGCTGGCATTTTGTGTTTACTTTTGTTATCAAAAGTTTTTGGTCTACTACTGGATGCAGAACACCATAGTGGGCATTTTGAAAGAGAAGCATAAAATTCAATTACCCCAATTCCAGTCATGTGCTGGTAAACAGTTTACACTGCTTCCAAGAAAAACAAACCAAAAAAAGCCCTAATTTGTAGCATTTGCTGATTTCCACCATGGCCATTTCAAGCCACCAGCACGTCACTGAACGTGGAATATGCGCAGCTGGCTTTAACGAGCCCAGCCGACAAACCAGCTCCGGCACACTACTGTGGCAACTTTTGATCTTAAGGATCTTACAGTTTTTGTGGGGAGGTAAAGACACATACATCAAACAAAGCAGTATATAGAGGAGTTTATCTTCAAATGTAAGTTAGATTATAAAATGAGCACAAAATGTTAACAGATGCAGAATAGAGAGGGTGAGAGAGCCAGTTTGGGTTGCATTTGGGAATTTTGAGTCTTTTTTTTTTTTTAAAGGCCCTGAGAGAATGATTTCTCATTCTAAGACTAGGAAATGGGGTGAACAAAAGCCTAGAGACATATAAGCTTCACTCTTAGGAGAGGCAAGTAAGTGAAGTTGGCTGAAGAGAAGGTTCATTTGGGGAGAGGCAACAGTTAGTTTTATAGGAAAAAGAAATAGCTGTTGGTCATAAATATTAGGAGAAGAAAAATGGCACAGGTGCTTCTTGATCAGGAAATGTCATGGTTAAAAATATTATATATCAGCTATATGTAGTTGAGAAAGATTAGAGGCAGAAAAAGGAGGAACATGTATGGTATTCTGTAGCCAGAGTGATAAATAGTGTGACAATGTAAATGAAAAGAAAATGCCAAATTGGATTTGTCAGGTGATGGGGGAAGAGAGAACAGGAAAGAAAGAGTGAAAAATGATGAGGGCAATAAGATGGTAGATAGTAAGAAGAATGGGAAAGGCGGCTATTTTTGTTGGTCAGTTCATTTTTATTTTTATTTTTTAAAATATATTTTTATTGATTTCAGAGAGGAAGGGAGAGGGAGAGAGAGATTGAAACATCAATGATGAGAGAGAATCATCAATCGGCTGCCTCCTACATGCCCCCTCCTGGGGATTGAGTCTGCAACCCAGGCATATGCCCTAACTGGGAATCAAACTGGTGACTTCTTGGTTTCTGGGTCAATGCTCAGCCACTGAGCCACACCCAGCTATATTTTTAAATTATATCATTTTGTGACTAAAATATTTCAATAACTATGTGAAAAAGAGATTAGAAAAAGATTGGGGGATATAATGGGAAAGAGTTATTGGGGGTCATCTCCTTAATTGAAATGATATGATTTAATGAACTCTAGAATTAAATCTTCTGATGATTCTAGAGGAATCTTTAAAATCTATCCTCTTTTGAAAGAGATTACATTTTAGAGTGTGCAATTGAAAATTGATTAATATGTGATATACAGCTTTTTCCTTGGTAGTGTTTCACTCTGTTTACACTTCTCAATCATAGGTTATGGCACACAGCCTGCTTGGGAAAAGAAAATGAAATAATGGTATTTGGTGGGAGCAAAGATGACTTACTTTCCTTGGATACAGTAAGAAAATTTCTTGTCTAAATATTTCCTCTGAGTAATTGTGTTATCCATCCTAAATCCTTATTCAAGAATGCTCATTTCCCACATTGCAAAATATGGAAGGGCATGAAATGTTCCTCTGTGGTGTGTCTAATCTTCAGAATAAGTGGCTGTGGAGAAGCATTTAGGATATTGTTGGTTTACAAATCAAAATAGGTCTATTAACTTCATTAGTCAAATTATTAAGAAGAGCTTTTATAATTTTATTGAATTAAAATATTTGTAATATTTGATACATATGAATATATAATGTATATTACTACTTAGTGTAGTAAGTACTCATGAAATTTGCTACCTAGCAATAACTAGAATATCATCATGTTAGCTTTTTCCCTCAAGAGGAAACTACTTTGAAATGTTTAAAGTATATTTTCTTTTTATTTTATGCATATTTTGCCACTACTTCACCCCTGTTTTATATTTGCATTTAAAGCATTCCAGTTTTAAAATCTGATAAAACTAAGGTCTAAGGAATAAATGAGCAGCATTTGGAGAGAACTGTTCTTTCACTCCTATCACCTTGGGAAATTCAGAGCAGAGTGGCCACCTTCCTCTTCTATATGTGGTGGGACAGGATTCAGGACTGGTTGCGCTGGTTTGCATGGAACACTCAGGCACAGCAGGACTGAGCCTTCAGGGCTGGGCTGGGTCAGGAGCCAGGGCCCAACCAAAGAGGCGCTAGCTCCGTGTCATCTCTTTAGGCGTAGTTATCTCCAGAGTTGTTCCCACTGAGTGATCTGGCGAACCCTGAATAAGGTGGGTTATCTCCAGGGAACTTGTTTTTTTCATAGTTATGAGGCCTCCAATTCAAATGTTACGTATATTGAAAGTTTCAGAACTTTCTTTGACTGAGAATTCAGTGCTTCAATAAAAAATTATAACCACAACTTTGTATTTAATTAAAAATAAAATTTAGTAGTTTGTCTTCCTTTTATTAGCACTAGAAGTCTTAGGATACAAAGTTTATCATTAAAATAGGAATTCTCATTAAAATCATGGTCATAAATTATGAAATTCTAAAGACCTAGTTGAAAGGATTAGAGAAATTTTCTGTTGATTCATCCACATTAATTTTTAGATGAGAGAATCATATTCAGAAAATCTTATGGATCTGTAATTTTCAAATGAATAATTCCCAGGACTCCTGGGACCACCTGGAAAAGGGATTTGGGGTAAAGAGAAGATTAAAAATAAGTCATTTGAAAGAAAAAAGTTCTGCTTAAAAAACAAAAAGGCCTGAAAACCAGTACTATTCTCATTTTGAACTCACTGTTCTAAGGGAAAAACATGTTTCTGATTTTTAAAATTGCAGTTATATAGACTGTGGTTAGGTAAAAATTAGGTCACTGAAAAAATGGTAACCACATATCTAACATCTGTATGGACACAGATATGTGTATGTCTGTGTATGTTTGTGCATGCATGCATGTGTACATGTGTGTTCATAGCTGGAGAGATTTATTTGCTGCTTTATGTAATTTCTTTTATATTGACAAAATATTCAATTTTTAATGCAGTTATTTTTATCAAAAACCTTGATAACTTCTTTTTATGTTGATTAGGGTCACTGTAATGATTTATTGATCTTTCAAACACAGCCTTATTCACTACTCAGGTAAGCAATTTTATTTTTTATATATATATGCTATCAATACATGATAATTTCTTCCTCGTTTTGGGAAAGCTTTGTAATATTTTTCCCCCTAACGATCATCCAAGGATATGCTATTATTGATTTTTAGAGAGAGAGGAAGGGAAGGAGGGAGAAAGAGAGAGAGAGAGAGAGAGAGAGAGAGATCTATTTGAGAGAGAAATATTAATTTGTTGCTTCCCATACTCACCTCAACCTGGGATCAAACTGCACCTTTTGGTATATGGGACGATGCTCCAACCAACTGAGCCAGCTGGCCAGAGCAGTTTTGTAATATTTTTCAGGTAGCTTATGACTTGAATTTAAGAAAATGTTTAAATTGCCCTGGCTGGTTTTTCTCAGTGGTTAGAGTGTCAGCCTGTGGACTGAAGGGTCTCAGGTTTGATTCCCAGTCAAGGGCACCCTACCTAGGTTGCAGGTTCCCCGGTCCCAGTGGGGGCTTGTGCGGGAGGGTGCAAGAGGCAACCAATCAATGTGTCTCTCTCTCTCTCCTCCTCCTCCTCTCCCCCTTCCACTTTGTCTAGAAATCAATGGAAAAAATACCCTTGGATGAGGATTAAAAAAAAAATTTGTCCTAAGATTATAATCAAATTTGTAATGATGAACCAACCATATACCAATGTTATTTTTATAACTTTAAATATACAGTATAGTCACATTTTTGCTTAGCTTGTAAAATTGCATTTAGTTCATATGGGAATATTAAACATACTGTATTTCCTTGATTCTCAGCCTGATTTAACTTTTCTGAACTCAGAGTGTAAACACATATAGATGAATTTAATTTAGTAGAATTTTTTTTATAATCCCAAAGCTGTTATTAAATTGGTGGTGTGACTTATAGTGTCTTAGCTCATATACTTCTGCTTTAAAAGGAGTAAATACAAAGTTTAGTGGGAGGATTGTGGAAGAAGCCCCTATTTCTGCCTGAGAGAGTTGGGAGGAAGGGTTTGAGTGAAGTAGAAGTTGCCCAGTAAAGAACTGTAGGTATTTAATGCAGTAGGAATAACATGGGTGAAGGCATGAGAGAGAAAGAGAGAGAGAGGAGAGAGAGAGAGAGAGAGAGAGAGAGAGAGAGAGAGAGAGATGACATGCTGTATGTCAAGGAGTGTACTATAACTTCCAGAGGTTCGACAGCTTGAACCACTTGAAAACCAATGGACTAGCTTAAACCGAACCTTCCTACAGTCTTTTGTAACTGCTCGTTCCTTCAGTGCAGTGTTTCCTGCACTTGCTGCTCATTAGAATCTCATGTGGAACTTTAAAACATATTGATGCCTGTGTTCCACTCCCACAGATTATGGTTTCACTGGTCTGGGGTGTAGCGTGGACTTCAGAATATTTGAAAGATCCCAAGGTACAGGCAAAGTTTTAAAATAGATACTGTAATGATTTTATACTGCAGAGTATTTTTTACTTAACTTTTACCATGAACATAACTGCTTTCCCTAAGTAGATTGCAAATTCCTTATATCCAGGGATCAAGAAATACAATATTCAAGTGCCTACCATAAGACGGCATGGTGCTATGAAACGAAGTCATGACCTTCCCCTTAAATTGCTGATAATATAGAAGGCAGGCATTCAAACAACTATAGTAGAAAAAGGGGAAGAGGGGGACCCAAAAATGCATTTTTAAAGATTGAAGGGAAGACATACAATTTTATTTCCCGCCATCTATGTTACTTATTTTGTACGTATTTGTAAGAGGGATGGAAGATAGGAAGAAGTGGTGATAAGTAGTTATAGAAGATGTAACAACAAAGAGTTACATATTTAAGTTTGGCTTTAAACTTTCTGTAGTACTGAAAGTTACTATTGGTCCCAGATTTTTCAGGGAAGTTGTTGTCTCAAATATTTTATTACATTGAAGTTTATTTTTCCTGTTTAAGCCTGAAAAATATGATCACTGTAAGCATACTTCTATTTATTAAGTAATAAAATGAATTATTTTGGGAACCACAAATTGTGAATGGCTGACCTTTTAAGGAGCCATCACACTTCGTTCTCAAGACCACCAGTTAAAAAAAACCCAACTATAGTAGAAAAGTAAAAATTGCTTTAAGGGGAACATATAGAAAGTTCATGAGAATACTAGAGAAGAAGGCTCTCTGTCCACTTGGTTAAGATTATGGCCAGGTGGCTCAGTTGGTTGGGCATTGTCCTGTACGCCAAAATGCTACGGATTTGATTCCCAGCCAGGGTACATACCTAGGTTATGAGTTCAATCCCCAGCTGGGGCACGTACAGGAAGCAAATGAGATATCTCCCTCTCTTCCTCCCTCCCTCTCTAAAAAGAAAATAAAATCTATAAGGACATATTCTCAGGTGAGGATTTAAAAAAAAAAAAGATTGTGAAGGTTAGGGAAGTCTTTACAGAAGAAGAGTTTGAGACAAGAATTTGCTATAAACAACCAATGCAGAGGAAACTGAGTTCTTGAATATTCCTGGGAAATAAGTATGAGGGGAGAGTTGTAAGAAATGAGGTTGGACAAGAAATCAGAAACCATACGTCATGTAGGGCTTTGTCTCTCCTTGTAGACCAGGAAGCATGAGAAAATTCTTCTTCTTCCTTTTCTTAAAGAATACCCTTCAGCATTTCATATAATACTGGTTTGGTGGTGGTGAACTCCTTTAGCTTTTTCTTGTCTGTGAAGCTCTTTATCTGACCTTCAATTCTGAATGATAGCTTTGCTGGGTAGATTATTCTTGGTTATAGGTTCTTGCTACTCATATCTTTGAATATTTTTTGCCACTCCCATCTGGCCTGCATAGTTTCTGTTGAGAAATCAGCTGACAGTCTTATGGGTACTCCCTTGTAGGTAACTGTTTTTCTCTTGCTGATTTTAATATTCTCTCTTTGTCTTTTGCCCTTGGCATTTTAATTATGATGTGTCTTGGTGTGGTCCTCTTTGGATTCCTTTTGTTTGGGGTTCTCTGTACTTCTGGACTTGTAAATCTATTTCTTTCACCAGGTAGGGGAAGTTTTCTGTCATTATTTCTTCAAATAGGTTTTCAGTATCTTGCTCTCTCTCTTCTTCTGGCACCCCCATAATTCGGATGTTGGTATACTTGAAGTTATCTCAGAGGTTTCTTACACTATCTTTATATTTTTGGATTCTTTTTGCTTTTTGCTTTTCTGGTTGGGTGTTTTTTGCTTCCTTGTATTTCAAATCATTGATTTGATTCTGGGGATCCTCTAATATACTGTTGAATCTCTGTATATTATTCTTTATTTCAGTCAGTGTATGCTTAATTTCTGGCTGGTCCTTTTCCATTTTTTTTTTTTTTTTTTTTTGGCATTCTCACTAAGATCCTTGAAAGTCTCACTAAGTTCCTCAGAGGTTTCTAGAAGATTCTTGAGTAACCTTATAACTGTGGTTTTAAACTCTATATCCAGTAGTTTGCTTTCTTCCATTTCTTTCATTTGTGACATGTTTCTTTGTCTCTGCATTTTGGTTGCTTCCCTGTATTTGTTTCTATGTATTGGGTAGCTGCCAAGTCTCCTTGAGTTGATAGAGTGGCCTTGTGTAGATGTCCTATAGGGCCCAGTGGCTCAGCCTCCTCAGTCACCTGAGCTGGGCCCTCTAGGTGCACCCCTGTGTGGGCTGTGTGCACAGTATTGTTGTAGTTGAGCCTTGATTGCTGTTGGTGTCACTGGGAGGAATTGACCTCCAGGCCAATTGGCTGTGGGGACCAGCTGTGACTACACTGGAAGAGCTGCTGTGCAGGAGAAACCCTTATGGGACAGGACTTGCTTCAGTGGGGCTGTGGTGCTCACTGAGTCTGCCCCTTGAATGTGTCGCTTATGGATGTTTAGAGTTGTAATCTGGTAATCCACTAACCACTGGGTACACTGGCTCTTGGGTCTCTAGGGAGGTGCAGTCAGTCACTGCCTGGGGCCAACCAGCAGGAGCTACAGAGAGATCTGCAGATTCCTCCTCTTTGTATCTGGTTTGGAAGTGCCCAGACGAGGCCCAGCTTTGAAGCAAGGCAGGCTGGTGCTGGTGTCGGTTTTGGGTCCTTTTATTGACAGGTTTGGGACTCCTTGACCCAGCTGCAGCTTGTTTGACAGGTTTTATCCTGAGAAAGGACAGACCATTCATAGGCAAAGGCTGCTGTGTACAGCTTGGATGGGGTTGTAAATTGGGTGGGGCGGGTCTCAGGGAATCTCCAGGGCGGAGCAAACAGAAATGGCTTCCAGTCAGCCCTGCACCTGGGGAGGTCCCAGCATGGAAACTATGACCGCTGCTGCAAGCACCTCCATCTGGAAGAAAGCCGCCCCCTCGTTCCTGCCCTGGTGCCAGACAGTCCAGTTCCTCCCATATGTGTCTGGGTTCCCCAGAGCCTTGCCCGTGTGGACGAAAGGGGCCACATGCTGACCTGACAAACTCAGGGGAGGCCTGCATGGCAGTCTTGCAAACTCAGAGACCTGAAGTAACCACAAAGGATGGTCTGAAATTAAACTTTAACTAAACGCAGTTATGGTGGGCAGTTACATCCTAGGCCAGTATCTTCACTGACAAGGTCAACCTTTACCTTAACTGAGCCTATCTGTCTTTTTGCATCTATGATAACATACCCTTGAAATGTCTGGGTAACTTGTAACTTCCCTTTTTCTGGACCCCCTGGGGCACAACCAAATGTGGTGGGTGCCAGGACAGATGCCACAAATTCCTTCATTATTATGTTGTTCCTGCACCCACCTAAGTATGTGTCCATCATTTTACTTTTTATCCAATCCCAGGGGTCTCCTCCCACCCCCCCCAACCCCTCACCCCTGCTTTACTTTCTCCTACCTCTCTAATCTATCACCTATGTCCCTCCTTTGATTGCAATGTATAAATACAGATGTAACCTGCCATTCTCCGAGCATTATCTCAATTCGTTGAGGTTCTGCTTCCCGGCATATGTCGACAGTTTGGATCAAATAAACTCACAAAAATTCTTTACAGGTTTCAATGGTTTTTTTACGCTAACACCTAGCACTGGAGCTCAGAAGAAGTGGGAGCTTGTAAGTTCAGTTCCAGGTGCTGAACTTACAAGCTCCCCTTTTAAGAGGAGCAGCTGGGTCTCTAGCAGCCTGTGTGTCACTCAGCCCCAGTCTGCACTGGTTTTTACAGTCCGTAGTTCTTACTGCCCGTAGGGACTTCTTTCCCCAGCTCTGGGACCCCGGGCTCGGGACCTGGTGTGGGGCTGGGGCCCCTCACTCCTCCAGGCGGCCTCTGCAGAGGCGATCTTCCTCCCGATTAAAAAAGCGCACACCCGGGTGCTAGACCAGCCCATTCCGCACTTGGCACCTCCTACCAGTCTCAGTGCGCTTTCTTCTTTACCTCTCTAGTGGTAGTTTGTCCACTCAGACAACTTTCCCTTGGTTCTGGATAATAGTTGTTCTGTATTTTAGTTGTATATTTTGATGTGGTTGTGGGAGGCAGCAAGTACAGGCGTTTACCTGTGCCGCCATCTTGGTTCCCAGAGCATGGTTTTAAGGAGGTGAATTTTAGCGAACAGATCATTGAATGGCCCCTTGACTGGAGCAAGAATAATTTTGACACAGTGGGCAAAGAAGGAAGTACAGATATAAAGACGGACACATTTGTTGTTCAGGGGCAGGGCTCTGAGGAAGTTTTAGCTGCTAGTGAGGTCATCTGATAAGAAATAAGAGGGGTGAGGATTTGAACTTAAGAAGAGGGGTGAAATTTGAAACAGCTGCTGAGGTGACTGAGAAGACTGACTTAGATCTATAGCAGTGCTGAGACTCAGGAGGGCATCGCTGTGGTCGAGGGAACCACGGTGCAGTGGCAGGAACCTGGTTTCTCCAGCAGCACTGAGCAGCCAGGTTGCAGGTGCAGAAAGGAGATACAGTTCACTGGAATTTAGCCAGGATGGTTAATGGAGGGACAGGGGAGTGGGGGATTAAAATTGTTGGCAAGAGAATGACCTGCATATGTACTAATCTGGATAGGAAAGAAAATTAAAACTTGATGGGTCTTATTATTTGGTGAACCAAGAAGAGTCAAAAGATGAGCGTAAGAATTAAAAGGATGCAAGGATTATGGTCCAAGAGGAGGATCTGGAAGTTTAAGATTTCAGAGGTTGAACTGCCCTGATAAGGTCATAAAGAATAAAAAAGGGTTTCCACACAGATGATAAAATCAGTCAAGGGACAAGATTGTGGTGAGTCAGGGCCAAATTCCTCACTATACATCGGGGTTGGGGCTGGGGGTGGGAATGCGCAGGAGGTTGATAGATGGTGACACCTGAAGGTGAAATAATCGCAGGCTGGAAGCAGCGGTGAGGAGAGAATACTAGCATTGGCTCCTGGACTGTGAAAGCAGAAGTGAGGGAAATGTACTCTTTTCTCAAGAGGGCTGCACATAAAGCAATTTTCTTCTATTTCAATTAAAGCTAGAACAGAAAGTCAGAAAAGCAGAGGTGTTTGCAGACACAATTGGTGCTCCAAAAAGCATGAAGGGGATGTTTGGAAGGGAATATTGTTAGTACACACAGACCCTGGGAAAGGTCCCAGGACTGAAAATCTCCTTAGGCAGAGGGCCGAGAAAGACTGAAGAGAGAGGCTGGCCACTCTAGTCTGGTAATTAATGGAGTTAATTGAGATAAACTTACAAGGGATGTGCATCTTTGGTGGCTGTAACATGAAATGGATCTGCACACCACTTGACAGGCATCAAAGAATTATATGGGAGCCAGGCCAAGGTGGCTCAGTGGTTGAGCGTTGACCTATGAACCAGGAGGTCATGGTTTGATTCTCGGTCAGGGTACATGCCCAGGTTGCAGGCTCAATTCCCAGTGGGGCGTGTGCAGGAGGCAGTTGATCAATGATTCTCTTTCATCATTGATGTTTCTCTCCCTCTCTTCCTCTCTGAAAGCAATTAAAACATTTTTAAAAAATTAATAAAAACATTAAAAAAAAGAATTTTATGGGATGAAGGGGCAGATAGTCCTGGTACTCCTATGTGAATGCTATCAATTACAGTAAATTGCTTTACGTGCTTGTCCAGCTCAAGACAATGGCCTATTCCAGGAACCAGTAGTGCAAAGCAGGGGAAAGGCACTGGTTCATGTCATAACAAACATCAATCAGGATCAGACAGGGCCCAAGAGCGGGGAGGGTTGTGGGGAAACAGGCCCCCCTCCCCCCACTGGCCCAGGTCCAGCTCACTGGTCAGGCAGTGGTCACATTTTGGAACAGTCTTTCCTCCACAAAGAAAAACAATGATGGGGAAGATGAATCAGTACAGAAATAAGAGAAAGCAAAAGGACACACTGGATGGCCCTGTATTTGAGGCTGGGACTAAGGGTGACCATCAGTCAGGCTTCTTGGTATCACCTTTGCACCTAGTACAGAGCTGCTGTGAGTGGGTACAGGCCCTTTTGATGCTGAGCTTATCAAAACTTGACTATATCAGGACTTCAGTAGATTTATTGTGTGAAGCATGTTCACCACAGCTAGTTTCCACAGTAAGCAAGTGTAATCATTTTATTTTAAATTCGAAGTCAGAAGGCATCTAGCACTCACTGGGAAAAACGGGAGTAAGGACATGTTCCTCTGTAATAAATGTTATTTCTCATTTCACTCTTACTTTTTATCGAGCATTTTCACAAAGTCTAGAGAAAAGGCTTCATGAGAGTTTGGAAGAATATACAAATCTGTACAGTGTAAATCCTTATAAAAATGACAACAGATTAACCACAGCAGAATCCAATGAATCTATTTTTAAAACTTTTATAAAATATTTACCTTTTAAAATTAAAGTTTACCAGTTGAAATAGATGCGTTTTTGATGGTTCTTATCTTAATCAGGTTTCTTTTGGTTTTAAAGTACGAAACCCTTTTCAGGGTAGTTTATCAAGATTAAAATGGAATTGTATTTGACAGGACACTGCCCTCTAGTGGAGTGAAAGGGGTAACAGGAACACTAGGCCCCCAGATGGGGAGAACCTATCTCTGGTGGTCTCTTGGCTCTTTCTGTGGCATGGCTCCATTCCTTTCTTCAGACCTGCTCTCTCTGAGTCAACTTAAGTCAGACACTGATAGAGGGGTCTGAGGAGGACCCGGTCACACCGTGTAAAAATGATGTCAGATGCTTCATCTTGGAGATGGAAGAAAAAGTTCTCAGAGAAGAGTAAATGGGTATTGGGCTGTAAGGATAAGTGAAAAGGGTCTGCTAGAGACTAACCTGCTTTGAAATTAAGTCTGAATCTTTTTTACTTAAAGAACATCGTGCATGGTAAGTTGTAATTTCTCTTCCCATTGGATTTGGTCAGATACAATCTCTATGCTGTAAAAATGTACAATTATTGTGATGCTCCAGAAAGAATATACATCATATCATGTTCTGAACAATACAAAGGAAATACATTATTATGTAAAAAACTAGAGGCCTGGCACATGAAATTCATGCATGGGTAGGGTCCCTGGGCCTAGCCTGCAATCAGGGCCAATCTTCCCCAGCTGCCGGCAGCTGTCCTGCTCCCCCGCCGCCGCCGCTGGTTGCCCTCTGTGTGTGGGGCAACTGGCGGGGTGATCGGGGCCCTGCTTGTTCACACCTGCCTTGGCCTGGTGCTGCCTGTGTCCGCTGCCACCTACCCCCAGTTCCCTGTTCCTCATTGGGCAATTGGAGCCTGTCAGCCGGGGGAGGGACTAAGAGGTTGGCCAGCAGGGCCTGTGGGCTGGGGCAGCTCCTGCATTGAGCATCTGCCCCCTGGTGGTCATTGCACGTCATAGCGAGTGGTCATTTCACCATCTGGTCAATTTGCATATTATGCTTTTATATACACGGTATATAGATTTTAAATGATTTTTATTTTTGAGAAACTTACCTATATATTTTTTATATTATAACTTAAAAATGAATAATTCCATTATGTTTTGTTTGCAGGTCATGCCTTGACTGCATTGGTAAAAATGCTGTAATTTTAGAAAGTCAAATATCTTTATTACCTCCTAAACTTCTTCAACAAGTATTCAAAAAAATCACATTTTGGACTGCAGCTAACCACCGAGAAGAACAAAGAGCCCAAAAAGAAGAAACTGAAAATAAGTATCAGTGGGTCAATAACAATTAAGTTGTTACATACTCTGTATGTTTAATATGTTTAATGTTTTAATCAGATTGTATATTTACTCCCCAAATTGGAGGCTTTATTTAGAAGATAAAATTGAAGCAAAAATGCTATGTTAAAGTGATTACATGGAATGGGATATATGGGAATGAGATGTTAATGGCAGATTAATTTATATTTCTAAAATAATTTCCTTATAAGCTACAAAAAATATGCTTTCTGAAAGTAATTATAATTGTAGGCAATTTTAACTCACTGTGTACTCATTGCTGGAAAGATTATACAAATTTGAGGAAAATAAGAAATTACTCAAGGACTTTAGAAATCCCTCAACATAATGACACATGAAAACACTACATACCAACTTTTAGATAGAATAGATTCTCTCAAGTCACTATAAAATTACCTAAATCTTCTTTTAAATAATTCAGTTATTTAAATAACATCTTCTTAAATTACTAATATAGCTGGCCAAAATTATAAAGTAGACAAACACTGGTATGGTGTTAAATGCGGAACCCCCACCCTTTTAGCACTCATCTAATAAAGAATTCTTAAGCATCATTGTAATTTTCCTTTTTCTTGTCATAAGTTTTCCTCAAACCTTTGTTTGAGTAGGGGAATAAATGCATTCAATTGTTTTCTGTTACCGCTACGTTACTAGTTTGTCCAATTTTATATGTACAAAGACCATATTTTAAAGTGTCTGAAGTGGAGTTTTGTCTGTCATCCAGGCTCTGAAATATTGAGAAGCAATATAATTATTAAGTTTTGAGGCACATTAAAATACAATTTGCCTTGGAAGAGTGCATCTAAAGTGATTTTCATAAATAATGAAATAGAATGGTAATCTAGTAAGTTGCCTTTATTGAAACCCCTCAATTTGGCCCACACCATTCTACAAAGTTGGTGCTTAAGGATATTGTAAATATGTTATCTTCCTATTTATTTTCAGTATTAACTGCTTATACAGAAATAAAACACTATAACTTATATTCTTTAAAAGAGTACTTTTGCCATAATTAAGAAATTGTTCATATTACAGTCATACCCTTCCAGTGAATTACTAATAACGATGTATTACTCAAAGACTTGGTTATAAAATTACTCTCCACAATACCATCATACAAGTTATTTCTAAATTCAAAATGTTACAGCAAATATATTTCTCTATTGAAATATATATGTAATTTATAATGAAAATTATAGTCATTTATAGTACCTCTTTAAATTTTAGATATATATATTTTATATATATTGTATTTTGATGTGTAAAGCTTCTATTTATGTATTGAACTAGTGTGTGTTTACATTTTATTTATTATACGAACTATGTAGATTTACTATTTTACAGTTTTGTTCGTGTGAACCCGTCATTAGAGTTGATTGTACAAACAATATTTCAGTGTAAGTTTTCATTTTTTCTTACTGTTTTTAGACTAAATAAAATTTAGAAAATGAATCTCACAGGCAATATATATCTTACAAGTAATTATTTTATTACAATGAGCTTCAGTATCAGCCTTTCACATTTAAGGGGAAAATATCAAAACCTATTGGATAGTGGTAGATGTGGGATGAATACTTTTTAAAATAGCTTCTGGATTATATGAATGCCTTCTCTAGCCTCTTAGAAAAAACTTCTGTTTTTAGATGGTTTACTTAGAACAGTGGTCGGCAAACTGCGGCTCGCGAGCCGCGGTTTGCCGCTCTGTTAACTAATGAGTTTGCCGACCACTGGGATAGGGGCTTAATCACAAGGAACAACAGCCTGTAATTATTGGAATCGAGAGTATAGGTCAGTGGTCGGCAAACTCATTAGTCAACAGAGCAGCAAACCACGGCTCACGAGCCGCATGTGGCTCGCGAGCCACAGTTTGCCGACCACTGACTTAGAGCATTAAAAATTGGATTAGCCCCTCAAATACACACCAACATGTAGGCTTCAAGAGAATGAAAATCTATATATTATCTATGACACACATAAATAGTGCTATACTTATTTGATCTAATATACTGTACTACTTCAAAAATTATGTCTTGAGGTAGTCCCATAGTGAGAGTGACAGGGAATTCTGATCTTTCACTTGTCTCTATAACTTGCTTTAAAACAAGGTTCTCCTGCTATCAGGAGATATAGAGGGTCTGGGAGTTGGCAAAGCCAGTTTTGAAGTTTGATAGCCAAGCAGTATTCATTCCTCACTTTTCAACAGCTGATGGTATACTGTCAAATTTTGTGTTGTTGACCTCCACAGTATATAGGAGCGCAAGGCAATGATAGCTTCAGCTTCATACCATTAGCTCTGAACTCTCACTATGGGCTCTCTGAAAGATGACCCGCTGGCTGCTCTGAAAAGCCATCTTTGCATTGTTCTGGTGGCTCCCTCTCCGCTCCACCAAATGATGGGGAAAATAAGACATTTTGGGGGGGCTAGCAATCTGAATCTGTACATCACCTAATGTACATTCTTGATAGCCTGTAATTAAGTCACTGCCCCTTTCTCCACAATCTGGTCTTGCAAGACCTGTTTACCTAAGCACTCCCATTTTACAGAGGCCATAAACCATGAACAATACACAACCCCCAGAGGGGGGTATCAGCGTTGGCACCAGGCCAGACCTTTAGTTGTGGTCTCACGGCCCCCATCCCAACACATGGAGCTTTTTGCAAAGCCCGTGAAAGGTCCGGAAGTCCCATCCATATTTGGGGGACAAAGAAACCAAAGGGTATAAAGGGAGAGCTTCCTCCATATTGGCTTGCTCAGGATTTGGAAACAGGCTCCCCTGAGACACGGTACTAGTACATCTGGAAATAAATGTTTTTTTCCCTGCATCTCCGAGTACACCTGTGTATTTTCCGGTTGCCTGATAAATTCTGTAACATAAAAATGATTCGCTCGCTGCAACCACCTCTGCCGCGGGCCTCCTCCACTGCAGCTTCTTTGCCAGGGTCCTCCAACTCTCACTTAAAAAAAAAAAAATCCTCTGCATAGGATCACCGGAGTGCCCTGCCATGTCAGTCACTGCCGTGGACACCAGCTCCGAGATCACCACCAAGGACTTAAGGAGAAGAAGGAAGTTATGGAGGAGGCAGAGAATGGAAACAATGCACCTGCGAATGGGGACGCTAATGAGGAAAATGGGGAGCAGGAGGCTGACCATGAGGTAGAGGAAGAAGGAGGGGAGGAAGAGGAAGGTGATGGTGAGGAAGAGGATGGAGATGAAGATGAGGAGGCTGAGGCAGCTACAGGCAAACAGGCAGCTGAAGATGATGAGGATGATGTTGACACCAAGCAGCAGAAGACAGATGAAGATGAGCAAAAACAGGAAAAGTTAAAGGCCTCCGTGACCTCGTCACCCTCCACTTCCCCTCTCAGAATCTAAACGTGGTCACCTTCGAGTAGAGACTCCCGCCCGCCTGCCCACCCACCCACCTGGGTCAGCGCCACCTGCAGATGACACACACTCTCCACCACCCAACCAAAACCACAACGTGAATTTGCAACAGGGGAGGAGAAAAGAACCAAAACTTCCAAGGCCTTGCTTTTTTTCTTAAAAGTACTTTAAAAAAGGGAAATTTGTATTTTTTATTTACATTTTATATTTTTGTACATATTGTTTGGGTCAGCCATTTTTAATGATCTTGGGATGACCAAACCAACCTTTGGAGCATTCTCTGTCCTACTTCTGACTTTACTTGTGGTGTGACCATGTTCATTATAATCTCAGAGAAAAAAACCTTGTAAAAAAGCAAAAACAACCACAAAAAAATCTTATTCTGAGCATTCCAGTAACGTTTTTCTGTATGTACTTAGCTATACCATAAGTAGTTGGTTTGTATGAGATGGTTTAAAAGGCCAAAGATAAAAAGGTTTCTTTTTTTCCCTTTTTTTGTTTATGAAATTGCTGTTTATTTATTTTGGCCTGTTTGATGTATTTGTGAAACAATGTTGTCCAACAATAAACGGGAATTTTATTTTACTGAGTTGTTCTAACAACAACAAAAAAAGAAAAAGAAGAAAGAAAGAAAGAAAGGGAGAGAAAGAAAGAAGATTCTAGAAGGTTTTGTTCTGGTGGTTCATAAAATAGGTCTCCAGTCTGGTTCTGAAGGAAAAAGAATTTCTGGCCATCTTTATGATGTCTCTCAGGATATTCTTCAGTATGATACAGTAAATAGCACACCAAAACTAGTGTACATTTTTTCAAAATAGTATCTTTGCACAAACATTTAAAAAAATTATTAACCTTTTGATAGAAGCCTAAAATATTCTTTAGAACTTCATGCTGTCAGCACAGGCACAAAGTGATGTTCTCACCAATACGTTGTGTGTATGTGTGTGAGAGAGGAAATAAGCACACTAAGCATACTTTTCAGGGTAGTATACACTGACAACTTAGAATTTTGATTTCAGAACATTTTTAAAGGAAAAGCAGCAATTTTAAGAAACAAATAATGCCCCTTGTGCACCTTTTTTGGTGCTTGTTTTTCCATGGTATTAATGTCATTCTATTGGAATTTTCAAAGAAAGAAATATTGGAATTAATAATTATTCAAAGTGTGTATACATTTTTGGGGGACACCCTATATATTTGCCTTTAAGCACTGCTATCACAGATTCTGCTAAGTTGTTAGACAGGCAGTGGCTAGGGAAGGAGTTTCAGGCTATGAAAAGTTAAGCCCTTGGTTGTACAGAATATTCCTTCTAAATACTGATTCCAGCGTGAAGATGGGAAGAGATGATAATCAAGTACACTCCCCTCACCAAATTCATCCAAATCAGAGGCACCATTAGATAAGGGATTTAGGTGTATTCTAGTCCAGTCCTATTTTACAGGAGAGAAATCAAGTTTATATTATAATAATTCTGAACTTGCTCTTGACCTAATTGAAATGTAAGAGAAAACCGTGTCATTGTGTGTGATCATGATTCGCCTGAATGGCTGGGCAGTGGTGGGTTTTGAAACGCTTTTCGAGTGATTTTTCAAACTAAATCAAGATCTCTGCTGAAGCCCTAGCCAGTTGGCTCAGTGTATAGAGCTTGGGCCTGTGGACCTGAGGATCTCGGGTTCTGGTCAGGGCGCATCCCGGTTTCAGGCTCCATCCCCAGTGTGGGGCGTGCAGGAGGCAGCCAATCAATGATTCTCATCATTGATGTTTCTCTCTCCCTCTCTGAAATAAATTAAATACACACACACACACACACACACGTGTGTGTGTGTGTGTGTGTGTGTGTGTGTGTGTGTATATATATATATATATATATATATATATATATATATATCGTCTCTGTTGAACCAAAAGAGCTTGGGTGGCGTGTGGCACGGAAGGGGCGAGGCGCGTCTCCTCGTGTCCACAGGGCAGCCGGGCACGGTTCCCTTGGAGAGGCTGAGACCAGAACATAGCAGCTGGGCAATTTCACTACCCCTTTACAGGCTGCGCACCCTTTGAGGGAATTTCTGGAGAAGAAAGGCTTTGAGAAACCCTGGCTGGAGAGCAGCGCAGCCTTGCAGCGCCCGCCGTGGGAGGCGGCTCGGGGGCGCGTGGAACTTCGGGGCACAGCTCGGGGCCCTGGCCTGGGCGGAGGTGCGAGCTCGGCGGCAGGCGGACCGGGCACTGGGGGCGCTGAGCCTGGGCAGCGCTGCTCGAGCCCAGCGGTGGCCTCAGCGAAACGGGAGGTTCCGGCCGCGGCGTAAACCAGGGCTCGGAGGCGGGGGCGGGGCGCACGGCTGGAGGCGGCACCGACCCTGGGCGCGCCCCTCCCCGCCGCCCCGCCGCCCCGCCCGCGACCTGGCTCCGAGGGGCCGTCCTCCGAGGGGCCGGACGGACGGAGCGCGGGCGGCGAGGGGCGGCCTCAACGCCGTCCCTTTCGCCGCGGCTCATTTCTTTCTCCCGTTTCCTTTGTCTGTTCTCCGCTCGCCGCGGTGGGGATTGTTAGTGAACAAAAGTGCAGCCTCAAGATGGCTGATGGCAACGACGATCCGCGGGCGGACGACTTGCCAGGGCCGGCCTACGAGAGCTGTGAGGCCGCGGAGCTCGCCTGCCCCGCTGAGCGCAGCGGCCACGTAGCCGTCGGCGACGGGCGCCACATGTTCGTCTGGGGCGGCTACAAGGTCAGTGGGGCCCGGCCGCGGCGTCGCTCGGGGTTACCGGGTCCGGCTCCGCGCCCCACGTCGCGACTGACCCTTGGGTCCCCCCCCCCCCCAGCTTGTTTTTGTTTTCCCCGCGTGTGGGAACCTTCTCTCGAACCCCGGGGCCAGTCCCAAGGCTCCTGGGCTGTTGTCACGCCGACCTCCCGCCCGCGCCGCCGGCACCCTCTCCGCTGCTCGCGGTGGCGAGGCTGTTGGAACTCGGAGCGTTATTTGGGGCGAGGGCACGTTGGGCGGCGCCTGATGCCTAGCCGTGTTTTTATTTAAAAGTTGGGGTGTGTGTAAGAGCTGGCGGTGTGCGGAACCGAGGTCTTGGGCCCACCGGTACCGTTGGCCACTTACGGGGTGGCTGGGGTGTAGGCAACCCCCCCTGGAGTTGTGCGAGGTCGCAGGAGTCATCGCCTCCTCTAACCTCCCCGCCCGCCCCTGGTCCCGCCACACCTGTGCGGATGGCCATCACTCTGTTGTTCGAACATTTTAGGGTTGGTTCCCGCTGAGACAGGGCTGGAATTTTTCAGAAAAAAAACTCTATTAAGAAAATTAATGGAAACGCTCCACCAGTAACCAAAAGTATCAACAGCTCCTTGATCCTAATAATAAACAATGTAATTAGTTGCCAGTTGCATTTCTTCTCTACCTCTACCTGGGGACTCCTCCCCACGTTAAACCTTGCCCACTAGTTCTCCTCTTTTGCTCTTTAGAACTTCCCAATAACACTCCACATTCTAGAATTGTGTCATCTGTTCAGTTGGCTCTAATGCATTCCTACCAAAGGCATTCTTTTTAGACCCTTTTTGTCTTAGCCCTGGCGCGAGCGGCTCGGTTGGGCATCCTCTCCTGCACTGAAAGGTCGCTGGTTCCATTCCAGGTCATGGCACATGCCCAGGTTTCAGGTTGGGTACCTGGTTGGGGTGCGTATGGGAGACAACCAATCCATGTCTCTCTCACATGGATATTTCTCTCTCCCTTCCTCTCTCTAAAAATCAATGAAAACGTATCGAGGAAAAAATGATCTCCTCCCTCCCCCATTTGTTTGAAATCTAGTCCACTACACCTGTTCCTTTGATGACTTGTTTTGTGACTCTGGCAGTAAATGTCAGTTCATGGTAGTTGATCTGATCATAGTTGACAGCTTTTGAGATGACTCAAAGGGTAGATGTGATAAAGTGCTGTAGCAGTCTTGATTATTTCGTGTAGTTTAACAACAAAAGTATTTTTTTTTTTTTTGCCAATCTAATTTGTGTTTTCCTCAGCCTCTAATGAGTAGGTGTTTAGAGGGTACTTGTTAAGAGGAAGGGGGTAGGTATGTGGTGACTCTTACTGAAATGTAAGTAACTCCCAAGGAGAAAAGTAAACCTGTTGGTCAATCATATTTCAGTCTAAACTACTTTATTTAAAATTCTGTCTGTAAAAATCAGCATTGAGGGAATGGGACTTTCTTTGGGCGTGGGGAGGTGTGGGGTAGTCAGGGTGGAATATTTCTGATGCTGTTTTTGAGGTACTGGATGCTGAGGGCTGAGGCAGGGTTGAGGCATAGCAGTGAACTAGGTGGGTGGTTAAAAACAGGCTATCCACATATTGGCCAGAACCCTGAGAGTAGGCACAGGAAGCTCTTGGAGATGGTTTTGAAGACAGTAAACCATAGCTTCTCACACAGTAGTCCGTTTCCCTCTAGGCCAGGCTCATCTACTCAGGGTCAGCCCCCCTGTCTTTTAGCCTTTCCCTTTGCAAGTGGTGGAGTGAAAAGCAAAAAGTTCACATGGCCGGGTGCTCTATTCCCATATAATACTCAAGTTTATTGGACTCTGACACCCATTCTCAGTGAACTGCAATTGTTGACTGTATGTTGACATTGTTCAGAAAGTGGCCAGCGAGGCTCAAAGGCTGGAGAGGTCAGATAGCAGTTGAAGTTGCAAATTCAGGGAAAGAAGGCTGAAATCCTGGTTCCACTATTACTTGCTAAGTACCTTTGGCATATCACCTCTCTAAAAAACCTGTTTTCTTGAAATACCAACTACTTTTATGGGTGGTTGTGAGGGTTAAATAAAGCAGTCCATGGGTAGCACTCATCTAGCTCTAAGAGCATGTGGTACACATAGTCTGTTAAAAATTATTACCTGAAGGAAATGGAGAACAAGGAACTTAAAATATTGTATAAAGACTTAATATTTGCATATTTGCAGTGCTACCCTCTCTGCATTTTGGTAGAGAATGAATGGGTTAAAGGAAACAATGGCTAGAAAACTATACATCACGTGCCAGTGTGGGTGAAGAGTTAAAGGTAGACTTTTCTTTAGTTTGCTGACCACTGCACAGGGATACTCTCTCTTGAAGCCATGCAACTGACATTTGGTGCATGGCCTGTTCAGGATCAAGTAGCCTTGGAGATTTCCTGGCGATCTCTTAACTTCCTGCACCACTGCACCTACACCATGGTAACTGCTCTATCAGAAATTGGAAATAAGAGCTGTCTATAGCCCTAACCGGTTCGGCTCAGTGGATAGAGCGTCAGCCTGTAGACTAAAGGGTCCCAGGTTCGATTCCGGTCAAGGGCATGTACCTTGGTTGCGGGCACGTCCCCAGTGGGAGGTGTGCAGGAGGCAGCTGATCGATGTTTCTCTCTCATCGATGTTTCTAGCTCTCTATCCCTCTCCCTTTCTCTCTGTAAAAAAAAAAAATCAATAAAATACATTAAAATAAAAAAAAAGAGCTGTCTATAGTAAGCATTACTTTGAGTATGTAGCATGGGGTAGGGAGGACTGTGCATTTGATGGATTTGTTGGACCTATTTAATTTTCCATAATTCTCAGTATCTCAAATAAGATAGATATGAAAAAAACATACAATAGTGCCTCTTTAGAATACCAATTATTTTTTATATTTTCAATTTTCTCTTTTTGGTTCTTAGAGTAACCAAGTCAGAGGATTATATGACTTTTATCTGCCTAGAGAAGAACTATGGATCTACAACATGGAGACTGGAAGATGGTAATTGGATTTATAAGAGGGACTAAAACATTCAAATAATGTTGCAAACAAAAAGAAACTCTGTAAAGCCCATTCTAATGAATAAAAACATTTTAGTTAAAGATGCTAAGCTATATGTTCTGAAAAGTGTTGTGTTAGTTTGGCCTAGCTGCTAAGCTTACTCTTTAGCATCTCTTCAGAAATATCAGTAATTACTAGATATTTTTATGATCCTTAGAGAAATTTCTATTCAGGGCTCTATAAAGTATCATAGTATTATTAAAATAGAGGTAGAAGCTTCAGATCCTGGAATGGAAATACAACAAAAGTTCCAAATATGTATTTTTCAAGATTATGTCTTTTGTTATGTGGCATCTTGAGTGCAAAAAATTATAGATTGTATGTACTAGAAATAAAGATGGTATTTTATTTTAATGAGTTCTAACATTAAAATCTCCATGAAATAGTATGTTTTGTTTAAAAAACAAAACTAACTTAAATTTGCCTTCCTCGGGGATATGCTGAAAGGGTCTTTTGCTAGTCTCATGACAGTGGGACTCAAGACTATGTTTGTGGCAGGGTTAATGTTGATTCTCAAAAGGCTGGGTTAGTCGTGTTTGAGGATCTATGAAGTAGTCTCCCCCTCGGTTTGCATTGTGAGAACTTGGTGCTTTACATATGTTACATATTCTAGACCTCAGAACTGGAATAGTACTCCCACTGGATTTAACAGTTAAACTAAGCATGTTAGGATTCTTCTGTACATAGTTAATCAGTGTTTTCTGAGCTGTTTGCCAATCTTTTTCTAGATAATTGGAAATATGTAATAGTATCCCTGTAATATGGAATTCTACATATTTTTAAAAATCAGCCCCATAGCCCTAGCCGGTTTGGCTCAGGGATACAGCCTCAGCCTGGGGACTCAAGGGTCCCAGGTTTGATTCCGGTCAAGGGCATGTACCTCGGTTGCAGGCTCCTCCTGGCCCGGGGCCTGGTGGGCTCATGTAGGAGGCAGCCAATCGGTGTGTTTCTCTCACATCGATATTTCTGTCTTTCCTGCTCTCTAAAAAGTCAATGGAAAAATATCCTCGTGTGAGGAATAAAAACATAAATGAATAAATAAAAATAATAAATCGGCCCCATAATTTAAAAAAAGCCTATTAAAACATAAAACCTTATTATAAAGTGATATTGTGAGAAGACCTTGAGTGACCTACTAATATTCTGAATCTTCTGTTTCTTAATTAGTTTTGATTCTGCTTTGTTTTTAGATTCAGAATGTGTCAAAGTATGCAAAGCACTGGGAGCAGTGCCTAACCTATAGTAAGGACTACTTAAGTGTCTGGAGTATTACATACAGTCTGAATCAGATTCATTTGAATGGCTAACGGTGACCGAGTAAAAAACACCTACTGAATTAATCTGTCAGGACTGGGACGTTGTTTGCCTGGCCCACTCAAGAACAAAAACAAAACAACCACTTTATGGCCATGTAAATAAAAAGCAAACAATTTAGTTTAAAAAACCTAAAATGGTGTGCTCCTAGAGTAATGTGACACTGTAGCTTTTAGGAGCTCTCATTCTGCTTCTGTGCAGGACCACCAGCTGGCAAAGCCTGTGGAATGAAGAGAAAAGAGCTCTTTCTTTGAATTGATTTTAGAGCTTGATGAGACCCTAGACATGATCTAGTCAACCTGTTCATTTTATTTTTTCCCCTTTATTGTGGGAATCGAAGTAGAAGAAAAATAAAAATATTTTTGCTTTTCCCTTTTGGGAGGCTTATTTACATTGCTTTCCCCTCAGGAAAAAAATGAACGCTGAAGGTGATGTTCCTCCTTCCATGTCAGGAAGCTGTGCTGTGTGTGTAGACAGGGCGCTGTACTTGTTTGGAGGACACCATTCGCGAGGCAACACGAATAAGGTTAGTGTTTCTAAGGGTTACGGTTCAAGGCAGTTTTATTCTTTTTTTAGACAACTTTAGACATCTATGGTTAGCTCATAGTTATTCCTGTCCCAGTTAAAAAATACGTGTACTTGATTATGGTATGAATGTGCATTTCAGTATTTTGTCTACTAGTTTGTATTTATCTAGGTCTTTTATAAAATCAACTTGGTTGGTAACTTGTGTGCAGTAACTTCCTATGTTGTTTTTCTTTGTGTTCTTTGCAGCTACTTGTTCTTTTAGCAACCTGGAGTGTTAGATGAATAACAGTAAATTAGATGAAAACGAGGTAATCATGGGGGCGGGCAGGGTAAAAATTAACAGGCCACCACTCAGAAAGCCATAAGGATAAATTAATACTGACAAAATTGTATATACTAACATTTCTATGTTCTGGCCCCATGAGATACTGTTATTCAGACTTTGTTCATGTTTTACCCAAATAGGAAAAAGATGATCAGTTGTTCTCTCAGGCCAGTAGACAGATGAAATCAATCAGAAAGGTGCTTATGATCTAGGTAGACTCATAAATTTATTTGGCAACTTCATTGGCACCTTCTATGCTGAGCACTTGGTTAGACATTGGAGACTCAAAGATGAATGAGTCTGTGCCTCCTGGAGCTCATTCTAGAAGGGACACATATAACAGGTAAATGATTTTAGTAGCATATGGTACAGAGATACAGAGCCTGGCTATTGTAATAGTTCAGTAAATATTTCTGAATCTGAAAAAGACTCCTTGACATTGTGTTTGGTAGGAAGGTGATGCTTGAATTGAATAATACAGTTCGAAGGGGGAGCCAAGATATAGGTATCAAGATGCAGAAGTGTATACAAATATGTTGTTCATGGAAATGTCAAATGGTCCAATATAGATGGAGCATATGGCTGAGATGGTTTCCAACTGCTCCTAGGAATTCCAGGGCACCTGTGAGAGGAGCATAATGGTATTAGGTGGCTCCAGACCACCCCTTCTGCTACCAATTTAACAAGAGTAGCACCATTTTTGTTTTTATATTTTAGGCTTTTACTTAAAGATTTTGTTTAAAGAAAGGGTTCTGAAGCACAGCTATAGGTTGTAGTTGAACCATGTATTTTTTAGGGCCAAGGAGAAAAATAATTTTGCACACCATGAGGAAGCTTGGGAAAGAGAGCTGTGGCTTTCAGAGAAATTGTAGTCACTAATATATCAAGTGGCTTGGGAGTCATAAGTAAAAAAAATAAAAATAAAAACACACACATATAAATTTGACATATATATGTGTGTGTGTGTATATGTGTGTGTGTGTGTGTGTGTGTGTGTGTGTGTGTGTATATATATATATATATATATATATATATGTCAAATTTATTCAAGCACCTGGATGTGAACCCTTAAAGATGCTTTATCTTTTAAGATTTGTCCTTAGCTCCTAGAGTTAAGTAGGCACATAAGACATGTTTGTTAAGTTGAATTTGGAGTGCAATTGTTGAGTCTGATTTTTTTTTTTATAATACCATCCTGATTACCATAAATTAGATTAGTAAACTCTAAGTGCCTATCTAAAGCACAGAATGTAAACCAATATACTTCTATTCCTTCACCAAAAAAGTGTGGCTGTGGGAAAAAAAAATTAGCTGAACTAAACAGGATGCTTTTAGTGACTTAGGTAACTTATATTCTGGACTCAAGAACAGTTTGTAGACACGTATGTAGTATTGAATAAGATGACATTCTTATTATAAACCACAGCAAAATTAAATACCAAGGTTAAATTTTTCACATAACCAAATCTAACTGAAACCATTGCTTTTGACAGTTCTACATGCTGGATTTAAGGTCTACAGACAGAGTATTACAGTGGGAAAGAATTGATTGCCAAGGAATTCCTCCGTCGTCAAAGGATAAACTTGGTGTCTGGGTATATAAAAACAGGTGAGTTAGTAGCAGCACTACAGGTTTGGGGTTTTATGTGGAAAATGGTTTGCCTTCAAGTATCTTTAGCCAATAACCTTTGTAACTGTAGAATGAATGAGGATTAAGTGAATTAATACATCAAAGCACTTAACATAGCACTGAGACATATAGCCATTATTATGAGTATTTTCGTATACTCAACTGTGCCTTTGCAACTCATGTAACAAAGAAGAAAAATCTCTTGTATACTGACTTGCATATCTGAATTTTAATGACTTAAGTTTTTGTTTTAATATAATAGGTTAATATTTTTTGGAGGGTATGGATATTTACCTGAAGATAAAGTATTGGGAACTTTTGAATTCGATGAAACATCTTTTTGGGTAAGTAAAGTTTCTTTCTTTCTTTTTTTTTTTTAAAATAAATCTTTATTCAGATTATTACAATTGTTTCTCCTTTTTCCCCCCAAAGCTCCCCTCCACCCGGTTCCCACCCCACCTTCTGCCCTTACCTCCCCCACACTGTCCTCATCCATAGGTGTATGATTTTTGTCCAGTCTCTTCCTGAACTCCCCCATACCCCTTTCCCCCTGAGAATTATCAGTCCACTCCCTTTCTATGCCCCTGATTCTATTATATTCACCAGATTATTCTGTTCCTCAGGTTTTTAATTCACTTGATTTTTAGGTTCACTTGTTGATAGATATGTATTTGTTGTTCATAATTTTTATATTTACTTTTTTCTTCTTCCTCTTCTTTAAGAATACCTTTCAGCATTTCATATAATACTGGTTTGGTGGTGATGAACTCCTTCAGCTTTTTCTTATCTGTGAAACTCTTTATCTGCCCTTCCATTCTGAATGATAGCTTTGCTGGGTAGAGTAATCTTGGTTGTAGGTTCTTGCTATTCATCACTTTGAAAATTTCTTGCCACTCCCGTCTGGCCTGCATAGTTTCTGTTGAGAAATCAGCTGACAATCGTATGGGTGCTCCCTTGTAGGTAATTAACTGTTTTTCTCTTGCTGCTTTTAATATTCTCTCTTTGTCTTTTGCTCTTGGCATTTTAATTATGATGTGTCTTGGTGTGGTCCTCTTTGGATTCCTTTTGTTTGGGGTTCTGTGCGCTTCCTGGACTTGTAAGTCTATTTCTTTCACCAGGTGGGGGAAGTTTTCAGTCATTATTTCTTCAAATAGGTTTTCAGTATCTTGCCCTCTCTCTTCTTCTGGCACCCCCATAATTCTGATGTTGGTACGCTTGAAGTTGTCCCAGAGTCTTCTTACACTATCTTCAACTTTTTGGATTTTTTTTTCTTATTGCTTTTTCAGTTGAGTGTTTTTTGCTTCTTTGTATTTCAATTCTTTGACTTGATTCTTGTGTTCCTCTAGTCTGCTGTTGGGTCTCTGTATAATATTTTTTATTTCAGTCAGTGTATGTTTAATTTCTAGTTGGTCCTTTTTCATATCTTTGAGGGTCTCGTTATATTTATCGGCCTTTTCTAGGATATTCTTGAAAAGCCTTATAACCGTGGTTTGGAATTCTATATCCAGTCGTTTGTTTTCCTCCATTTCTTTCGTTTGTGATCTGTTTCTTTGACGCCGCATTTTCACTGCTTCCCTGAGTTGGTAGGGTAGATTTGTGTGCTAGGTTTCCTATATGGCCCAGTGGGTCTGCCTCCCCAGTTAACCTGAGGTGGACACTCTTGGGGCAACCCTTTGTGGACTGTGTGTACAGCCTTGTTGTAGTTGTCTTGATTGTTGTTGGTATCACTGGGAGGAATTGACCTCCAGGCCAGTTGGCTGTGAGGATCAGCTGTGTCTACGCTGGGAGAAGTTCGGTGCTGGAGACAGCCTTATATGATTAGACTTTCCAAATTGCAAAAGCCTCTGTGCTCAGTTTGAATGGGGTGGAGTCTCAGGGTGGAGCAGACAGTCTTGGCTTCCCGTCAGCCTTGCCCTTGCGCGCACGCGCCTCCCGACCTCTGCCTTCTCCGGCTCCCGAGTCTCGGCCCGAGAGTCCAGATTCCCCCCACAAGAGCGTGGGTCCCCAGGGGCTCGCCTGGAACTGGGGCTCAGTGCAGTCAGGAGCTTCCGACTCCCTTCCACTAGGGAAAGCCTGTGGCAACCTCCGCAGCCTTTGTGCGCACAGGCACGCATGCGCCTCCAGACCTCTGCCTTCCCCGGCTCCCGAGTCTCTGCCCGAGAGTCCAGATTCCCCCCCGTAAGAGCATGGGTCCCCAGGGGCTCGCCTGGAACTGGGGTTCAGTACAGTCAGAACTGGGGCTCAGTGCAGTCAGGAGCTTCCGACTCCCTTCTGCTAGGGAAAGCCTGTGGCAACCTCCGCAGCCTTTGTGCACACTGGCGTGCGCGCCTCCAGACCCCTGCCCACCGGGGCTCCCCCGGGTCTCCCCTGGATCTCCGAGTCTCCGGGTGCCTTTCTCTCTACCTGACAGTCCAGACTCACCCTGTATGAGCATGGGTCCACGGGGTTTTGCCCGGGACTGGGGTTCAGTGCAGTCAGAACTGGGGTTCAGTGCGGTCGGTGGCTTCCTTCCCTCTTCTGCCAGAGAAAGTCAGCTAGGCTCTCAGCCGCCCTTCCTCTCTGCGCGCACAAAGACCCTTTGCTGTACCTCCAATTCTCTGTGAGCTTTTCTCTTTCCTTCTAGTTATAGAATTTCCCCTCAGCCAGCCTTCCTGTGGTTCTGGATGGTGTCCGTTCTGTCTTTTAGTTGTAGTTTTTAAATTGTTGTGCGAGGCAGCAGTTTAGGTGCTTACCTATGCCGCCATCTTGGTTTCTCTCTGGGTAAGTGAAGTTTCATATTTGTATATCACCTACTTAGTATGTTGAAATAATATTTTGTTTGGTAATAGTTTTGTTCATTTTGTTAATAATTAATAAATCAGACCAAGGATATATAACTTTGCAAACACTCTTTGTAAAATAATTGTAAAATAACTATTTTCTGTAGAATTCAAGTCACCCAAGAGGATGGAATGATCATGTACATATTTTAGACACTGAAACATTTATCTGGAGTCAGCCTATAACTACTGTGAGTTACTGAAGAATAATGGGTTATTAAAGCATGACTATTTAGAGAAGGGAAGTTGGGAGGTGGTGTTAATATTGATAGTTCATTTTTTTGTTTTCTGGAGAAGGGCCATAGCTTTCATAATTCTCCAAGCACTCTAGAACTCAGAAAAGTTTAATGAATGTGTAGACCAACCCAGCATCTATTATCTAATAGATACTGAGTGCTAATGTTTGTAATAAATGACCTAGCACTATCTTGGAATTTAAGTTCCTCAAATATCAGTTTCTTTCTCCCCCGATAAAGATGTCATATAATGTGCTAGCGTTTAGATAAAAATAAAACAAGCATTCTGTTTATTAACTAGCTCATTTAGTAATACACCTCAAAAATGTAAAATTAAAATTCCCAGTTTTACTAGTCTGCTTTAGTACTGCTATTGACTAGAAGTCTATACTTCAGCTGGAAAGCTCAAGTGTCTGCATATTCTTATGTGGAAAGTGGTTTGTCATTCAAGTATCCTCAGCCCAAACCGTTGTAACCGTAGAACATATGAGGATTAAATGACTTAATACTACAAAGCACTTAACATAGCACCTGAGACATATTAGCCATTATTATATGAGTATATTCATGTATTGAAGACTCTGGTATTTATAAAACGTTCACTTATTTATTAAATTGCTTTCATAACTAATAGGGTAAAGCACCTTCACCTCGCGCTGCCCATGCCTGTGCAACAGTTGGAAACAAGGGCTTTGTATTTGGAGGCAGATATCGGGTGAGTATATAAACAGTTTCAATGACTTGCTTTGAATTATTCAAAATGGTAACTATTTAATTATCCTTTTTTAGGATGCTAGAATGAATGATCTTCACTATCTTAATCTGGATACATGGGAGTGGAATGAATTGTAGGTATCACGTAGATAATTATTTTTTTTTTAATTTCTTTATTGATTAAGGTATTACATATGTGTCCTTATTCCCCGATTACCCCTCACCTCCCATTCATGCCCCCACCCCCCTGTTGTCTGTGTCCATTGATTAGGCTTACATGCATGCATATAAGTCCTTTGGTTGATCTCTCCCCCTTACCCCCACCCTCCCCTACCTTCCCTGAGGTTTGACGTTCTGATTGATGTTTCTCTGTCTCTGGATCTATTTTTGTTCATCAGTTTATGTTGTTCATTATATTCCACAAATGAGTGAGATCATGTGATATTTATCTTTCTCTGCCTGGCTTATTTCACTTAGCATAATGCTCTCCAGCTCCATCCATGTTGTTGCAAATGGTAAGAACTCCTTCATTTTTACCGCAGTGTAGTATTCCATTGTGTAGATGTACCACAGTTTTTTAATCCACTCATCTGCTGATGGGCACCTAGGCTGTTTCCAAATCTTAGCTATGGTGAATTGTGCTGCTATGAACATAGGGGTGCATATATCCTTTCTGATTCGTGTTTCTAATTTCTTGGGATATATTCCTAGAAGTGGGATCACTGGGTCAAGTGGGAGTTCCATTTTTAGTTTTTTGAGGAAACTCCATACTGTTCTCCACAGTGGCTGCACCAGTCTGCATTCCCACCAGCAGTGCATGAGGGTTCCTTTTTCTCCGCATCCTCACCAGCACTTGTCATTTGTTGACTTGTTGATAATAGCCATTCTGACAGCTGTGAGATGGTATCTCATTGTTGTTTTGATTTACATCTCTCTGATGATTAGTGACTTTGAGCAGGTTTTCTTATGTCTCTTAGCTTTCCTTCTGTCTTCTTTCGAAAAGTGTCTATTTAGATCAGTTGCCCATTTTTTTATTGGGTTTATCTTCTTTTTGTTAAGCTGCATGAGTTCCCTGTAAATGTTGGAGATTAAACCCTTATTGTTGATATCATTGGCAAATAAGTTCTCCCATGCAGTGGGCTTTCTTGTTGTTTCATTGATGGTCTCATTTGCTGTGCAAAAGCTTTTAATTTTGATGTAGTCCCATTTGTTTATTTTCTCTTCAGTTTCCATTGCCCTAGGAGCAGTATCAGTGAAGAAATTGCTTCGGCATATGTCAGAGCTTTTTCTGCCTGTGGATTCCTCTAGTATTTTTATGGTTTCCCGTCTTGTGTTTAAGTCCTGTATCCATTTTGAGTTTATTTTTGTGTATGGTGTAAGTTGGTGGTCTAGTTTCATTTTTTTGCATGTATCTAATTTTCCCAACACCATTTATTGAAGAGACTGTCTTGACTCCATTGTATGTTCATGCCTCCTTTGTCAAATATTAATTAAGCGTAGTGATTTGGGTTGATTTCTGGGTTCTCTATTCTATTCCATTGATCTATATGCCTGTACTTGTGCAAGTACCAGGCTGTTTTGAGAACAGTGGCTTTGTAATACAGCTTGAAATCTGGTATTGAGATCCCACCTACTTTGTTCTTCTTTCTCAGGATTGCTGTGGCTATTCAGGGTCTTTTTTATTTCTTTTTTTAAAAAATATATTTCTTTATTGATTTCAGAGAGGAAGGGAGAGGGAGAGAGAGATAGAAACATCAATGGTGAGAGAGAATCATTGATCGGCTGCCCCCTGCACATCCCCTACTGGTGATTGAGCCTGCAACCCAGGCATGTGCCCTTGGCTGGAATCGAACCCGGGACCCTTCAGTCCACAGGCTGATGCTCTATCCACTGAGCCAAACCAGCTAGGGCTCAGGGTCTTTTTTTATTCCAGATGAATTTTTGGAGAGTTCTTTCTAGGTCTATGAAATATGCTGTTGGTATTTTAATGGGGAGTGCATTGAATCTATAGATTGCTTTGGGTAGTATGGACATTTAATGACGTTGATTCTCCCAATCCATGAACATGGTATGTTCTTCCATCTGTTTACTTGTTCCTGTATCCCTTTTTCAGTGTCCTGCACTGAAAAGGTCTTTTACCTCCTTAGTTAAGTTTATCCCTAGGTATCTTAATTTTTTGGTACGATGGTAAATGGGATTGCTTTTTTAGTCTCTCTTTCTGTAAGTTCACTATTGGTGTATAGAAGTGCCATAGATTTCTTGGCGTTAATTTTGTATCCTGCTACATTGCCAAATTCATTTATTAAGTCTATCAGTTTTTTGATGGAGTCTTTTGTTTTTTTTTTTTATGTACAATATCATGTCATCTGCAAATAAGGACAGCTTTACTTCTTCTTTTCCAATTTGGATGCCTTTTATTTCTTCTTCTTGTCTAATTGCAATGGCTAATACTTCTAGTACTATGTTGAAAAGGAGTGGTGAGAGTGGGCATACCTGTCTAGTTCCTGTTCTTAGGGGAAATGGTTTTAGTTTTTGCCCATTGAGTATGATGTTAGCTGTGGGTTTAACATAAATAGCTTTTATTATGTTGAGGTATGATCCTTCTATTCCCACCTTGTTGAGAGTTTTTATCAAGAAAGGGTGTTGGATTTTGTCAAATGCTTTTTCTGCATCAATTGATATGACTATGTGATTTTCATCTCTCAATTTATGTGATGTATCACGTTTATTGTTTTGTGGATATTGAACCATCCTTGCATTCCTGGGATAAATCCTACTTGGTCATGGTGTATGATCTTCCTGATGTACTGCTGGATCCGATTTGCTAGAATTTTGTTGTGGATTTTGGCATCTACGTTAATGAGAGATATTTGCCTGTAATTCTCCTTCATTTTGTTGTCTTTATCTGGTTTTGGTATTAGGGTGATGCTGGCTTCATAGAAGGAGCTTGGAAGTGTTCCTTCCTCTTGAATTTTTTGGAATAGTCTGAGGATAGGTTTTAGTTCTTCCTTGAATGTTTGGTAAAACTCCCCTGTGAAGCCGTCTGGCCCGGGCTTTTGTTTGCTGGAAGCTTTTTGATGACTGCTTCAATTTCTTCCATAGTTATTGGTCTATTGAGATGTTTAGATTCTTCCTGATTGAGTTTTGGGAGGTTATATTTTTCTAGGAATATGTCCATTTCCTCCAGGTTGTCCAGTTTGTTGGAATAGAGTTGTTCATAGTATTTTTTAACAATTCTTTGTATTTTGGTGGGGTCTGTTGTTATTTCTCCTCTTTCATTTCTGATTTTGTTTATTTGGGTCCTCTCTCTTTGCTTCTTGGTGAGCCTGGCTAGAGGGTCATCAATCTTATTTATCCTTTCAAAGAACCAGCTCTTGGTTTTGTTAATCTTTTGTATTGTTTTTTTTTTTTTTGTCTTTATGTCCTTTATCTCCGCTGTGATCTTTATTATTTCCTTCCTTCTGCTTACACTGGGCTTTTCTTGTTGCTCTATTTCTAACTCTTTGAGTTGTAGGATTAGGTAATTTATTACCGTTGGTTCTTGTTTTTTGCAGTAGGCTTGTAGAGCTATGAACTTCCCTCTCAAGACTGCTTTTGCTGTGTCCCATAGATTTTGGATTGTTATATTTTCATTGTCATTTGTTGCCATGATGTTTTTTATTTCTTCCTTGATCTCTCTGGTAACCCAATCATCGTTTATTACCATGCTGTTTAGTCTCCATATGTTTGATTTCTTTGGATTGTTTGTATTATACTTGATTTCCAGTTTTATGCCACTGTGATCTGAGAAGATGCTTGATATGATTTCTATGTTCTTGAATTTGAAGAGATTTTGGCTATGACCCAACATATGGTCTATCTTTGAAAATGACCCATGTGCACTTGAGAAGAATGTATATTCTGTGGCTTTGGGGCGAAATGTTCTGAAGATGTCAATTAATTCCATCTGGTCTAGTGAGTCATTTAGGATTGATGTTTCTTTGCTGATTTTTTGTTTAGAGGATTTGTCCAATGGTGATAGTGGGGTATTAAAGTCTCCTACTACGATTTTATTGCTGTCAATCTCTCCTTTGATATTCTCCAGGACTTTTTTTTTTAATGTATTTGGGTGCTCCTGTAGTGGGTGCGTATATGTTTACCAGAGTTATTTCTTCTTGTTGGATTGCTCCCTTTAGTATTATGAAGTGGCCTTCCTTATCTCTTGTTATGTCCTTCACTTTGAGATCTAATTTGTCAGATATAAGTATTGCTACCCCAGCTATTTTTTATTTCCATTCGCCTGAAAAACCTTATTCAATGCCTTCACCCTCAGTCTGTGTGCGTCTTTTTTTCTAAGGTGGGTTTCTTGTAGACAGCAGATATATGGGTCATGTTTTCTCATCCAATCCGTTACCCTATGTCTTTTGATTGGGGCATTTAATCCATTTACATTTAAAGTTATTAATAGGAACTTATTTGTCACCATTTTTATTCTTTACCCCTGTGTTCCTTCTTCGCTTCCTATTTCTTTTTTTAAAAAATATATTTTATTGAGTTTTTACAGAGAGGAAGGGAGAGGGATAGAGAGTTGAAACATCGATGAGAGAGAAACATCGATCAGCTGCCTCCTGCACACCCCTCACTGGGGATGTGCCCGCAACCAAGGTACATGCCCTTTACTGGAATCGAACCTGGGACCCTCCAGTCCACAGGCTGACGCTCTATCCACTGAGCCAAACCGGTTTCGACTCCTATTTCTTTTTTTTACAGCAGACCCTTTAGCATTTCTTGCATTGCTGGTTTGGTGGTAATAAATTCCCTTAGTCCTTTTTTGTCTGTGAAGCTCCTGATTTCATCTTCAATTTTGATTGATAGCCTTGCTGGGTACAGTATTCTTAGATTCAGACCCTTTTTTTTGCATGACTTCGTATATTTCATTCCATTCCCTTCTGGCCTGATGAGTTTCTGTTGAGAAATCAGTCACTATTCTGATGGGGGTTCCTTTGTATGTAACTTTCTGTCTCTGGCCGCTTTTAAGATTCTTACTTTGTCGTCGGTGTTTGCCAATTTAATTATGATGTGTCTTGGCATCTGTCTTTTAGGGTTCATTTTGCTTGGGACTCTGTGAGCTTCTTGGATTTGTATGGGTTTTTTCTTTCCTATATCAGGGAAGTTTTCTGTCATTATGTCTTCAAACAGGTTTTCTATTCCTTGCTCAGTTTCCTCTCCTTCTGGAACCTCTATTATGCGGATGTTGTTTTGTTTCGTGTTGTCCCAAAGTTCCGTTAGGCTCTTCTCCTGCTTTTTAATTTCTTTTTCTAGAAGCTGCTCTACTTGGGTATTTTTTCCTACCTTGTCTTCTTGCTCACTGATGCGGTCCTCTGCTTCTTCTAGTCTACTCTTGATGCTTCTATTGAGTTCTTTACAGCAGCGATGTCATTTTTCATTTCTTCTTAGTTCTTCTTCATTTCCTCTTGGTTCTTACTCATATTGTCGAATTTGTCTTCCATTCTTTTCAGCCACCTTATGACCATTTCTCTGAATTCTTTCTCTGGCAGGTTGCTTGCCTCCATTTCATTTACTTCCTTTTCTGGTGATGCTTGCTTTTCTTTCATATGTGGGCTGTTTCTTTGTCTCCCCATGGTCTCTCTTCTTGGGTGTCTGGTTATGTAGTTCTCTCTCTCCTGCGTTGATTTAAAGGCACAAAATACAACACAACCAGGTACAACACACAAGGCACTGAACAGAAATGTATTTACGACATTAATAACCCCAAATAAAGGTAACCACCAGAGAAGGGCAAATTAAAAGATAGGCGAGAAAGGAGAAAAAAAAAAAAGGAATGTCAAAATGAAATTGGGAAAAGGAAAAAAAAGTAAGAGAGAAAAGAAAGATAATAAGAAAGAAAAGGGGAACACACTATATATATGGGCAGAAAACTCCAATAGAACAGCCACTAATCCCAGTAAATGCCAGCAACAAGTACCTGGGGATTAATAGATACTACAAACAACAATTAATATCAAGCGAGGCGAGTAAAAACAGATTCAAAAAACAAACGAAAATAAAACAAACAAAAAGAAAACAAAAAAAGAATAAGCAAAACAGTTTCACAAACAAGCATAAAAAAATCGATATAATCAACATTCAAGCAAACAACAACAAAAGGACAGAGAGAAAAATAATTTTTCGGATAGTGAAGACAGAGAAGAGAGAGGTGTATATGCACTTGGAGCAGGGGATTGGAAATTAGATATATAAGTAGGGTGAAATTTTAATGGGGGGTGTAAAAAGAAAGAATAGGGAAAATCTAAAGCAGGAAAAGGGTAAGAGAAACAGGACAACAAAAGGGCAAAAGTTAGGAAGAGAGTGATGGCATAAAGGTAGAGTTGAGATAGAGTAGAATGATGCCAAAGGAAAGATGAAAATAGAATGTAGAACACTAATCTCAAAGTCAAAGAGAAAATAAAATCACCTTTAAAAAAAGGTAAAATAGTAGTAATAATACTGATTGAAAATAAAAATGTAATAATTAAAAAGTTAAAATGAAGTGAGGAAAAAAAGAAAAAAATTAGTTTAAGTAAAAGATGAAATAAAAAAATTTAAAAAATAAAAATAAAATGTGCAGTAGTGAAGGTCATTCACTTCCTCTATTGTTCTGTTTGGCACGCCTGTTTCCCAGTCAGGACAGTATTGCAGTTCCATGCGTTCCACTGCTCCTCAGTGTTGTAAGCCAGTCCTGATTTTTAAGCAGGCGGTGTGTCTTACTTTCTTGTATTCCTTTATTTGTGATTACAGAAGAGTCAATTTGTGATTCAGCCCCTGGGTGGCAGTGTTTCTGGGTTGACCTCCGGGTCTATAGGTCCTCTCTAGCCTGTGCTTAGATCCTGCTTTCCCTGTGGCACTCAATACCGGTTTGTGGTAGTGGGCTGCCCCAGAGCTGGTTCTCTGATGGTCACTCCCCTCTCTGATCCCCAGGTTCCAGAAAAACAACTTTCCCCTGCAGTCTCCTAGGGTGTCCCCAAGTGGGTGATCCTATGTATTGGGCTCAGTAATCAGAAGCAAGGATTCAAAGAAGAGAAAGCGCAAGTGTGCGAACTCTGGGTCTGCGCGCAAGCCTGCTCGCAAGCCTGCGCAATCCTCTTTTCCCCTTTGTGTCCAAGCAGCCGGTACACTCCCAAAATGTTTAGGCTGTCCTTCTGTGTCAGATCAAAATGGGTTGCTTTTTAGAGATCCCCTCTGTTAGCAGCTCTGAGGACCCCCTTCCCCATTCACGGGTCACGCCAGCCTCAACAGCCACGGATTTTTCTAGGTGCAGACGTTCCCCGGTCCTCCAGCTCCCGCAGTGCGCGTGCCACCTTATCCCAGGTGAAATCTGACCTTTCCGTGGTGGAGTGTAGAGCTCCTTTGAATCTGTGTTTGCGCCAATTGGGGACTGGTGCTCTGGGGTTCGCAGCTGTTCGGTGGGTGCCGCAGTTGTAGATTTTCAGGCTTCAAATAACATCCACTTTCCCCTTCAAGATGGCGCGGTCTCCGCGTCCGAGCCGGTGGCTCCGGGAGGGAACCCAGTAGCAGTTAGGGCTGCCTGGTCAGGGGACCCCCGTCCAGCAGTCCCCCACCTTCTCCTGGAGTATAGCTGTCCCTTAACTCTCCAATAAACACTCCCCATGCGACCCTCAGCTGTTCTTTCTCTCTGCTCTGGGACAAGGCTCGGGACACGTCTGTCTATTCTGCTGCCATTTTTCCACCCATTAGATAATTATTTACAAAAGTTTTTCAAAACATTTCCATGGCTTTTTCCTTTTTCTCTGTTGTTAGTATAAAATGTACTTGCTTAAATTTTCTGTATTTCCAGTTCCCATTAACTGTATGCCTGGCATATAGTATGTGCTCAATGTTTGTTGAAAAGAAAAGGTCTAAAGTTGACTGTCAAAGAAAATAGTTAATTCTAAAGCATGAAGTTAATACCAAAAAGCCTTTTTAAATTTAAAGTCTTTTTCTTTAATCCCATATACATTTTAAAACTTCAGTATCTCTTTACTTTTAGAAATCCGTATTATAACTTAGCTATTATTTTCAGAATTCCACAAGGCATGTGCCCAGTTGGCCGATCTTGGCACTCACTGACACCAGTTTCTTCAGATCATCTGTTTCTCTTTGGAGGATTTACCACTGATAAACAGCCACTAAGTAAGTTGTTTAAAAATATGAGCCCAGCCCTAGCCAGTTTGGCTCAGTGGATAGGGCCTGTGGACTGAAGGGTCCCAGGTTCGATTCTGGTCAAGGGCACCTGCCCAGGTTGCTTGAGGCCCAGTAGGGGGCGTGCAGGAGGCAGCCAATCAGTGATTCTCATCATGTTTCTCTCTCTCTCCCTTCCTCTCTGAAATCAATAAAAATTAAAAAAAAAAAAAAAAAGCCCAGCTGGTGTGTCTCAGTGGTTGAGCATCGACCCATGAACAAGGAGGTCATGGTTCGATTCCCAGTCAGGTCACATGCCTGGGTTGTGGGCTCAATCCCCAGTAGAGGGCATGCAGGAGGAATTGATGTTTCTATCTCTCTCTCACCCTCTCCCTTCTTCTCTCTGAAATCAATTTAAAAAACCATATTTAAAACCACCTCTCAACTTCCTTCTTTAAAAAAAATATGATAAATCATTATCATTCATCATATATACTTAGTTGGAAAAAATTAAGTCTGTTTGGATGTATTAGGGCTATAGGGTCGGTTGGAAGGTTTACTATTAATTTTGACCCTATAACATAACCCTATTAATTGTTTTCATACTAAGACATACATCCATTCTGTAAAGAAATGCCCTGGAATACTTAAAAGCCTTGCTGAAGGACTCTAATATATAAGGGCTTACTTGGTTAATTGCAGAGGATAAAAGGAAATATACTCTCTCTTATCTACTCACAATATGATTGATAACTTTTCTTGCTAAAGCTGTGTCCTTTAAATATCAATATCACATTGGTAGAACATACTTCATATTTTTTTTTTTGTTTTGTTTCAATCAGGTGATGCCTGGACTTACTGTATCAGTAAAAATGAATGGCTACAGTTTAATCACCCCTACACTGACAAACCAAGGTATGAACTATTTAAAAAGGTAATTCTCTTGCAGGCTCAGTCCCCAGTATGGGGCATGCAGGAGGCAGTCAATCGATGGTTCTCTCTCATCAATGATGTTTCTCTCTCTCTTCCTCTCTGAAATCAATAAAAAAATATATTTTAAAAAAAGTTAATTCTTACACTAAATTAATGAGGTCTACAGAGGTGTACAAGACAGAATGATAAATACCCTTGCATTCACTAAGGTTTAACATAAGCCTTTTGAAAAAAAAAAAACAAAACACCCCAACTCATCCTAGTATCAGATGCTTTCTTTTCTATCATCTCTGAAAAACAGGACTGGATTTTGATTTTTACTTTTTCCTTTATCATAAAATTACTGATACAGTTAACATTTATAATCAAGTTCTTTACCTAAGTGAACTGAACTGCATCTAGGCTACTATTAAAAAGAAGAAAAAAGAAAAAGGAACTGGAAAGGAGAGAATTTCAAAACCTTAATGTATATGGGGAAAAAATCAAGAACTTTCTGTTAGATTTTCAATAGCACTGCATAACAAAGAATAAGAAGTCAAGCCATTGAAAAAGGAGGCTATTAAACACTCAGTTATTTTTGTTGTTAACCTCAAAAGAACTGTACAAAGACTGGAAAGGAAATGATAATCAAACTAGGTGTTCAAAGCACATTAAGATATGTCAACCTGCATTTTTCCTAAGCCTCTAACCTCAGTATAGTCAGGCCACTAAGACTCCATTTGGCACAAATATTCTTTCCATAGAATCACCAGGCCTTCAGATGCTTTGTTTCCTGAGGCAGATTCAGCATCCCTCAGATGTTTTGTGTAAGGCCAATTGGCCCTGCCTATAAAAGCGGAAGAGGCCATATACCGCACATCTCCCACAGATCTGTAATGCTAACAAGAGAACAGTGTCAGTTCAAACCCCTCACTGCATAGTAGTTCTGGACCAAAGAGGAAATGCTGACATCCAAATAAATCAATGATTTTTTCTAGCATTGGCTACTTTTCTTTCAGGTAATTGCTTCTCACACCATGATGTTTTGGTCTGAACTAAAGATCTCTAGTCTTTATTTCATCAGTCTATTCTGTAGTATAAATGTTCAACTTGGTGTTTTGGGTGACTGCAAACTCAAGCTTTTGTTTTGAATGTAGATTATGGCATACAGCTTGTGCCAGTGATGAAGGAGAAGTAATTGTTTTTGGTGGGTGTGCCAATAACCTTCTTGTCCATCACAGAGCTGTAAGTATACTATCTTATGTTAAAGGAGACTTCATAATATTGCTGAAACTTATTTGTGAAGTATTTGCTTTTTAATGTTTTCTTCTATTTTTCAGGCACACAGTAATGAAGTACTTATATTTTCAGTTCAACCAAAATCTCTTGTACGGTAAGTAGCTTTTTACTCGGAACTTCAGAGTATTTAAAATTGTGTTTCTTAACACTTTAAAATAGTGCTCTTGAAAAACTAGGTTTATGAATAATTTAAAAGGGTACTAACAACCTTTCATGGATCCAACTAACCAGTTCCTATGAAAACCTTTAAAGAAAATGGTTTCTTTCTTTTTATTTTAATAGCTCATCAAGTGAGGGTACTTCTAAACAGCAAAGTGAAATTATTTTTCTCTTTCCTTGTTCTTTCAGGCTAAGCTTAGAAGCAGTCATTTGCTTTAAAGAAATGTTAGCCAACTCGTGGAACTGCCTTCCAAAACACTTACTTCACAGTGTTCATCAGAGGTTTGGTAGTAACAACACTTCTGGGTCTTAGGTTTCATAGATCATGCCTCTGAACACCTTGCATGAACAGCAATTCTGTGAACATCAGAGTGGCATCATTTGTATAGTTATATGCATTGTGTAGTTTTGCAGCTTTTTGGCTTTATTGTGCATGTGAATGGCCTAAAGAACCTATTTTTGTGTCTAAAGTTTACAATAAATGTATTTAACACCAGTAAAAATGTCTTCTGTTAAAACAAAGGAAAATTAATACTTGGGCTTTACCCCAAGGAATGGTAGTTATATTTCCTTTTTGATAACTTCAAGATATCTATCGGTAGAAACATTCTTACCACTTAAAATGGTGAAGTTATTTTCCCCCCTCTTATTGAGATTGTATTGGGTTGTCACTAGTTAACAATATTATACAGGTTTCAGGTGCACAATTCCACAACACATCATCCATACACTTATACCACCCCCAAGTTGAAGTTATTATTTTCAAAAAGTAATTTAGATGTTTTTAATGGCAAGAATAGTCTATTTTGTTGTATTTACAATATGAGGCTACATAATTATAAAGTTTTTTTAAACATCAATTTCAAATGGAAAAATACTCTCAATAGGACTGAAAACTGGTAAATAAATTCTGGAAGGACAAACAGCTGTTTAGTACTTTGACCTTAAATGCTTTGGTATAGGGTCTGGGGGAAGTGGTCATGTTGACTATAAGTAGCTGTTTTCTGATCATTTAAAAAGTAGCAGTTTTGTAGCTCATAAAAAAATAGGAATAAGGTGTGACCTTATTCTCCATTCTGCTAGGAAACAGAAGAAAGCTGGATCTGTAGTCTTTCCTGGTAACCCTAAAAGTGCATTTCTGACATTATAGGTTAAGGTACTCAGTAACATGCTACTGATACTTACTAGAGGTGGAAAATAAAATGGTACAGAACTGAATGAGATTACAAGAAAGAAGGTGAAAAGTGAGGGTGTATAAATGCATGGAAATGTTCAACACCAATTTCTTCAAGGTGTTATTCCTTAAGCTTAGTCATGGGAATTATTTATATTTTAAATCTGGTCTAATAATACATTTGGACAAGTATAAGGTAGAAGGAAACTTACTCCTTTAATACTTAGGGTTTTCAAGAATCAATTCTAAATGTTTAACTGCCCCCAACAACCACCACCACCACCGGAAAAAAAATAAACCAACAACTTGTGATTGGCCTGTGAGTGATAGATATATTAGACATTATATACAGTAGGCTACCAAGTCAGTAGTCTAAGTGAGCCATTTCACTATTCAATTTCTTTACAACATGAAATGAATACTTATTAACCTCACAAATTTCGAGAAAATTTAGAATAACTACAGATGTATACAATTAGCATTTAACTGTTCACAAATATTTTGGAAATCCTATCATAGACAGTGTCTCCTCTCTATAAAAGTGGAATAAAATAAGAATAAGTCCTTTTGGCGAATATAGCAAGGCAATGTTTAGTTCATTTTTAAAAGCCGAAGTCTTATTACATAGTTTTTTCATCTTTGAACTTCCAAAAGACTATAAAAGTGGCTCTTATATATTTTAGGATGTCATTTCAGCTATTTCCTCTTTATATTCAGAAGATTGGGTGCAGACACTTTCACTTTGCCAGGAATGTTTCTTGATAAATCCGTGTCCTAAAAAAAGAGAATTGCTGAATATTTTCACATTCTATATGGTCAATCATATTTCTTTTTATGACAGTTTATGTATCCTGTGCTATCAAAAGAAAGGCACTTCTAAAATTTTCATGTGAAGTGATTCTACTTATTTGATACTGCTTCTGGGAAGCATTTCCTACCAAAACAGTAGCTGCAACTTGCATGTACTAAATAAAGAACAAAAAAACAGCAAGTAACGGCTGACATTTTCAGAATGTTCTGCAATCTTCAGAAAGTTCAGGAGGAATACCTTACCTTTACACTGCGGAATAAGTCTTTTTCTCTCGCTGTTGCTTCTTTGGAATGCATGAAACTATGCAAGGCTGTTTTTGCAGCTGTAACAGAAATTAGAAGAATCTAGTTCTGTTCAGTCAAGAAATATTTAAAATGACAATTCAAAAAAGTTTTAAATACCTTTTCCCTTTTTCTGAACTCCAGGAGTAAGTTTCACTTTGTATCTTTAAAGAGGAATTGTATATGTTAATAAACAGATATTACAAACAACTTATAAATCACTGTTGTGACAGCTGCTTTAGGTAAATGGTGATGACTTACTTATAGTTTGTCATGGTGGTATAAGGGGCACATATTGGAATGGCAAACAGTAGTACATCTTCAGGATGTGGCTGCCCCGTCAAAGAGTCAAACAGATTTTCCTAAAAAGGGAAAACAAACAATTATTAAAGTAATTCACATCAGTTCTAAAAAGAAAAACTCTAAAACCTGTCAAAATAGTATCTTAGTGTATTTTTATCCTTTTCTGATTGATAGTCGTAAGCTCTGCTTTATAGCTCTGAAGAGCTTAAGACCAATTGGTGTTTAAATATATATTCTTGACTACTTATCATTTTTCCTAGCACAATGAGAAATGAGAACAATGATTTTCAAAACGGCACTCATAATCCATTTAAGAGAAAGGGAGAAAAAAACTTGCTGGGTGTTACTTGAGTTGTGGAAAACTACTATGGATTAAAATGAAACATGACAATGACCACAAATAGATTTAAACCCATTGCATGGAAATGGGACCGATACTTTGGCTAGACCAGTGGTTCTCAACCCGGGGGTTTTGCTCCAGAACAAACTGGAAAATGTCTGGAGATATTTTTGGTGGTCACAAATGGGGGAGAGGTGTGTGTGTGTGTGGGGGGGGGTGGTCAGGAATAAGAGCACTACTGACATCTAGTGGGTAAAGACCAAGGATGGGACAGCTACAACAGAATTATCCATCCCCAAATATTCATAGTGCTGAAGTGGAAAATTTCAGGACTAGACCTTCTCTCTTACCTTTTCCTAAGGAGAACTCTTAGGGCTTAGAGTTTCCCATTTGGTGGCTGCCTATAAGATTGCCCATATTTTTTTAAACAGTAAATTTAGAGACAAAATGCTTGGTACTACGTGCCATGAGCTCTTCTAAATGTTTTACATATGTTACCTTAGTTCTCAAAACAGCTCTCTCCTAGTAGGGACAATTATCATCCCCATTCTTCAGATGACAGAACAGGCACAAAGAATGATGTTTCCAAGTTTGCAATTATATGCAGCAAAGTTGGGATTCAAACCCAGCCTTGTCTTAGCCTTTTCAGTTTTAATTGTGTCAAACATTCTGGGAGTTGACGTGCAGTCAGAGTGTTGTGATAGGGATCCTGACAAAATCATACCTCGTTTCCCTGTTGATCCAGATCTTGCTCTTCCTGCTCCAAATATAAAATTTTAAAAGTCAGCTACAACTTACATCGAAATTCCACACCATTAAACACTATGAGAAAGAAACAGTGATTTAACAAGACTGCCACATCTAATTTTTGTGTTCTTCCATTTTCCAAGACTCTGACTGAATTAATTAGTGTCTAATAATTCAAAAAGCAATGCCATTCAAAGAGAAAAAGGATTGTTCTCTGAGGTTTGAAAAAAGGACTTTCTCATAGAGCAGCGATTTTTCAGCCTTTTCCATCTCGTGGCACACATAAAGTTAATTACTAAGGTTCTGTGGCACATCAAAAAATACATATATTGCTGATCTGACCAACAAAATAAGTATAATTTTGATTTATTCACACTGGGCAGCTATTGTGTTGGCTGTTGTCTTTTTTTTTTTTTAATCTAAGGGAAAAGAGGTCAGTGCTCCTGACTAAATAGTTAGGTATTACATGTTTTAAAAATTCTTGTGGCATACCAGTTGAAAATCTCTGCCATAGAGTATATGCTGAAGCGGTGAATGTTATAAGGACAATTTAAATGACAAATAGCCCTGGCCAATGTGGCTCGGTTGGGCATTATCCTGTGCACCGAAGGCTTGCTGGTTCAATTCCCAGTCAGGGCACATACCCAAGTTTCAGACTCAATCCCTAATACAGGGCGTGTAGGAGGCAGCCAATCGATGTTACTCTCTCACAATGATGTCTCTCTCTTTCTTTCTTTCTTTCTCTCTCTCTCTCTCTCTCCTCCCCCCTCTCCCTACCTCTATCTCTAAAAATCAATAAAAATTTTGTAAAAAGAAATAAAATAAAATAAAAATGACAAATAACTAAGCTTGGTGCATTTGCCGAGGAAAAAGAAAACAGAATTTTGATAAACAGAACTTTTATACTTTAGTCTCTGTTCAACAGTTTCAGGATAAATTTTCACATAGTAAGATAAGCTTATTTTTTGCTTACATTAAAAACCTATCTGGACATAACATGTCCATGAAAGAACATTCAAAATTAACACCTTTAATAAATACTTGTAAGTCTAAGGTTTACAGAATTACAAGTATGAGAACCGTAAACATTTGAGGACTGAAATGAATTTTAGTATTACTAAACAACAGGGGAAAATAGCAACACATTTAGAATCTCCATGAGCATTACCTGCACTCATGGAACACACAGTTAAAACCAAAGCTTTAACTGCTATAAATGAAAATACAGGCTGAATAAAAATTTTTACAAATTTAAGTCCTTTGCTCAGAATTTCAAGAAGATGTATGTATTCATGTAAGAAGATATACTTAGGGCTAGCCTTGTACTCATTTGATAGAATAACCATGCAACCATCTTAACTGGAAAAAATGTTAACTTCTCACTGGTTTTGAAATAAGGGCATTTGGCACTTTTAATTGTGTACCCACTCACAACATTATGTAAGATAACATAGCATCTATTCCTGTAGAAAAACCCCAAGAAGTGCAAATTTATTTTCTACTCAACAACAGTCCCAATTATTTAGTGAGTTCCCACCAGAATCAAATAAAGCCTGTTCCAGAAAACTGATTATTTTTAAAGACTTGTGATAAACTTTATCAACCATGAACACCACGATTTTTATATGTTTATGTACTGGAATTTTAGTCTTAAAGGTTTATTTCTAGGGTGACTTTCCATCAAGGATAGGGTTATTACTTGTCCTGGTTTTAGCACTGTTAAGTCCCATGTCCTGAGAACCCTAGAATGATTGGTCACCCTAAATAAGAAGCAAAAGCCCACATGTGTATGGTAACCTTACCTTGTCATCATGTGGATCATCTACAGCCAAGTCTTGTAACTCATGAGTTATAACCTCAAAGGATGGAATTTCTTTCTTTATGCTGTCTGAGACCCATAGTCCACCTCTAGGTTTCTGGGGCTGTTTCTTCACTGGTTCATCCTTCATTTTTCCTTTCTTCCCTTTCTTCCCTTTTTCTTCTTTATTTGAACCTGCAGACTTCAATTCATATAGGAAAGAAGTTAATGTCAGTATTTTCAATATTGTCACTATTTTAACAAAAGTGTATTGAATGTCTAGCATATATAATAGGCAAGGGTGTGGATGCCCTTGAAAAGCAAAGGAAGAAAATATTTTTAGATATTACTTACCCCCAGCAATTTCATAATGAGTTCACGGTCTTCTTCATCTTGGTCCTTGTATTTTTCCTTCATTTTTTTCATTTTACTCTACAAAATCAAAATATTTTTGTTGGAAAAATTTAGCAGTAAAAAAAAATGAGAAATGTTGGTAAAGAAAAATTGCTTCTTTAGTTCTCTTTCAAAAATGCTTATTGAGCAAGTAATCATTCTAAAGATAGATAAATTATAGTCCTCACCCCTCAAGGAATTTACCATCTGGTGGAAAAAGAAGATACATATAAAAGTATGAATAAATTAATGCAACATATTCTAAATATAGTAGAGGTACATACAAATTATTTCTAAGATAATTTTGAGAAAGACATTTCTTTGAGCTTGAGCAAGAATGGGGGGGGGAGGGGAAAATAAAGCAAAACTTGAAAGTCTTAAAGGAAATACATTTTATAGTATCTGAGAAAATAGGAAAAGCAAGATTATAAGGTAAAGACAAGACAGTAATAATAGCAAGTCATTGCATTAGGTTGCAGTCAGGATATACTAGTACATATAGAGGAGGAACGGGAAACAAGGCAGCACTGATAGGCTGGGTAGTTACTATCAAAGCTCTTAAGACTGAATTTCATCAATGGAACTAGTGAAATCTTTACTCAAGCTACATATCCAAATCATCCTAGTGCTTTTTAAAACTACAGACTTCTATCTAGGCCTCATCTTCAAAGATTAAGTAGGGCCCAAACAACAAATTCCTAATTTTTAAATGTTTCTTTAAACAGGACACATACACACATAAAAGACTGGTAAGTCTGACTCATTACAATTAACAAATGCTGCTCATCAAAAACCACTACTATAAAAGTGAAAAAAAAAAATCAAGTCTCAAAATGTGAAAAGTATTGGGCCCTGGTTGGTGTGCTCAGTTAGCTAGAGCATCATCCTGTGCACTGAAGGATTAAGGGTTTGATTCCTGGTCAGGGCACATACCCAGGGTGTGGGTTTGATTTCTGGTCGGGGTACATATGGGAGGCAACTGATGGATGTTTCTCACATCAGTGTTTCTCTCTTCCTCTCCCTCTGCTTTTTTCTCTAAAATGAATAAAACATGTCCTTGGGTGAGGATTAAAGCAATTTTTTTTAAAATGTGAGAAGTATTTGTAATATATCAATAAAAGACATATTCAGTATTTCAAAGAACTCAAAGTACTCAATATCATTAATCATCAGGGACATGCAAATTAAAGCAAAAATAAGATTTCAGTATATCTACACTTAAATGACCAAAAAATAACCTGACAATACCAAAAGTTAGTGAGGATCTGAAGCAACTGGAAAGCAACTGGAATTCTGACACAGTGCTTATTGGGAAAATGGCACATGTACTCTAGAAACGAGTATTATCTACTAAAACCAAACAACATGTACAATACAACCCAGCAATACTACTCCTCACTACAACACAACAGAATCGCATACTCGTGGATCTAAATGACATAGATACAAATGTCTATGAACAATACTGTAGACAGATACATTGTGGCAGCCATACAATGGAATGCTAATAATCAATGCCTGTGAACTACTTTTATATGCAACATGCATGACATACAATGTTGAGTGAAACATGCTGGACAAAAGAGTATATGACATGTTTTTTTTTTTTTATATAAAGTTCAAAAACAGGCAAAATAATCTACAGTGATTAAGAAGAATGTTTTTGGCCCAGCCAGTGTGGCTCAATGGTTGAGCATCGACCCAAGTGAACCAAGAGGTTACTGGTTCAATTCCCAGTCAGGGTAAATGCTGGAGTTGCGGGCTAGGTCCCCAGTAGGGGGCGTGCAGGAGGCAGCTGATCAAAGATATTTCTATTTATCCCTCTCCCTTCCTCTCTTTCTAAAAAAAATAAATAAATAAAAAAAATCAGTAAAAACATTTTTTAAAGAAGTAATTTTTTGGAATGGATACTATTTAGAAAGACTCAAGAGTTAGCTGTGCATTTTATTATATGTACATTATACTTCAAAAAGATCTTGAGAATAGCCCAGCCATTGTGGCTCAGTGGTTGAGCATCACTATGAACCAAGAGGTCATGGGCACATGCCCAAGTTGTGAACTAGATCCCCAGTGTGGTGCATACAGGAAGCAGCTAATCAATGATTCTCTCTCATCACTGATGTTTCTCTCTCTCTCCTTCTCCCTTCCTCTCTGAAATCAATAAAAATATATTAGAATAAATAAAATAAAAGACAGGAAAAAAACCTTGAGAATAAAATGAATAATATTACTAATAAATTGAACCAAGAAATGGAAAACCTGATAAAAGAACAGTTTCTTGGAAAATATGACTTAGGACAACCAACTGGAAAAAACAGAAAACGTGCATGGACCTATTATCACTAAAGAAATTGAATTAGTACTTAAAAAAACCTATCTTCAAAGCCCTAAATATTAGGCAGTTTTATAAGTAAATATTATTAAATTTCAAGGAACAAACAACCTCCATTTTATACAAGTCCTAGAGAGCAGAAAAGAGGAAAAAGTCCAAAATTTATTTCATGAAACTGGTATAACCATACCAAAACCACCCAAAGACAGTATAAGAAATTAGAGGGCAATTTAATAGATATTCTCAAGTAATTTACCACATTAACTGATTAAGGGAGTAAAAATAATACATGCAGAAAAGCATTCAATAAAATTTAATTCATCATTATTAAAAACTAGAGGCCCGGTGCATGAAAATTCATGTACTGGAGGGGGTTCCCTCAGCCCGGCCTGCCCCCTCTCACAATCCGGGAGCCCTCAGGGGCCGGAGGCGACCCAGTGGTCAGGGGAAGGCGATGCCCCCATCACACCACTGCTGCTGCCACTGCTGGCAGCGTAAGCCTCGGTGGGCCCTGGTTACCTGTGCCTCGGCCAGCCCTGGGCAGCTGGGCAGCCACCATCCGAGGCTTGCCTGCGCCTTGGGCTGGCCCTGGGTGGCTGGGGGGCTGAGGGAACTGGGGGACTCCAGAAGCAGGCGTGCAGAGCAGCTGGGCCTGCCCGGCCCTGGGCGGCTGGGCGCCGCCACCTTTGTGATGGCTTGAGGGTCAATTAGCATATTCCCTCTTTATTAGGATAACTCTTCATAAAGGATATCTACCAACAAGCTCTAAGACAACATGGTAAAAACCTTAGCTACAGTCCCCTTAAATGTAATTAACAAAGATGCACACTATTATTACCTCTATGCAACACTGTATAGTGATGTTTGAGACAGTGCAAAAAATGTAAGAAAAGCAGTAACAGATATTAGGATTAGAAAAGAAGGAAGAAAAGCCATCATCTGCAAGCAATGTGACTGTATACAGATGAAATATTTTAAAAATTCAGTAAGAATATGAAAAACTGTCTTCCCACATACCAGCAACTAATAACTAGGAAGTGAAAGTTCGAAAAATACGCCACTTTATTATAATTATAGTCTACATTCATGGACACGAAGACTCACTGTGGTAAAGATGATAGCTTTCCACAAAATAATCTAAAAATGTAATGTATTTTAGTAAAAATTTCATTAGGATTTGCCTTACAACTTAAAGTATCTGCAGAATTTCTCACTGTATAAACACCATATTGTTTGTTATTTTATATTATTGGTTATTTAAAATTCAGTTTTCTTGCTATTATAAATATCTTGATGAATATCCTTAGTATATATACATGATTTTTTAAAATATAAATTCCTAAAAGTAGAATTGCTGAGTCAAAGAGTAAGTACACTGTTGGGAGTCCTGATGGGAATTCCCATGCTGTGCACTCAAAACATTGAATGAGACTGAACACACATTATCTATTAATTTGATGGGTGAAAAAAACCCACCTTGTTTACATAATCATTTCTTCTTATCAGATTTGCTATTTGTCTTACAATTTTACTGATGGGTTCTTTTCTCCCCCTGGAATTTACTTTGGTATCTTTTTAAAACATGACTAGCCACTCACTAATTTTTAATATTCCATACCTTTCTAAACAATCAGTAATATTATTTCATCATATACTAAATTTTTAAGTATACAATTAATGGTCCTGTATCTAGGTTTTATTGTTTCACTATTCTATCTGCCTGTTTTTATAGCTGGTATTAACACCATACTGTTTTATAATTTTAACATTAAAGGTTTTACTACCTAGTAGGGAAATCTTCCAAGATTTCCTTAGCTATTCTCTAGTATTTACTCTTCCCTTTCATATGTGTAGTATGCTCCTTTACTTATTTGAGGCCCATTGGCAAAACAACAGGAAATTCTGATACTATTGATGTAGGAAAGTTCATTAAACATGATCTTTATTAAGACTTCAAAGGAATTTTTAAAAAAGGATACACTGATATACTGACAATCTCTTCTTTACACATTACAGCATTAAAAAAATATTTTTATTATTTTCAGAGAGGAAGGGAGAAGGAGAGAGAGAGAAACATGATGAGAGAAAAGATGAGAGAGAATCATTGACCAGCTGCCTTCTGCACACGCCCCACTGGGGACTGAGGCCACAACCTGGGCATGTGCCCTGACTGGAATCAAACCAGCAACCTCTTGGTTCACGGGTCAATGCTCAACCACCAAGCCACACTGACCAGGCTAGAATTATTATTATTATTTTGCCTACAGCATCTATTTCACGTAAATTTTAAAAATTTAAGGGGAACCTCACAACTTCATTTGTGAATCATATAGTACTAACTTTAGCAATTCACCCCAGCTCTTCCCATAAGTAGCCTGCGGTGACCTCTGAAAATGGTTGGCTGTTTCATCTGACCCAGCAAACCCAACAAAATCATGCAAATCAAGAGGTTCAAATCTTCGTGTTCACTTTAAGAACACTCATGGAACTGCCCAGGCCACCAAGAGTATGCATATCAAAAAGCCACCAAGTATCTGAACGATGTCACTTTACAGAAGCAATATGTGCCATTCCATTGCTACAGTGGTGCAGTTGGTAGGTGTGCCCAGGCCAAACTTGGGGCTGGACACGGTGAGTGGCCCAATAGAGTGCTGGGTTTCTGCTGCACACGCTTAAAAATGCAGAGAGTGATGCTGAACTTCAGGGTTTAGATGTAGATTCTCTGGTCATTGAGCACATCCAGGTGAACAAAGCTCCCAGGATGCAGCACAGAACTTAGAGCTCATGGGCAGATGAACCCATACACAAGCTCTCCTTGTCACATTGAGATGATCCTTCCTGCAAAGGAACAGACTGTTTCTAAACCAGGAGAGGAGCATAGAAGAAATGATATCCTAGAAGAAACTAAAGAAACAAAAACTTATGGCCCAGGAGTAAATTCAGAGTTAAATGCTAATAAAAGTAAAAAAAAAAACAATTCACCCCAAAGTTTTAATACCTTTTGTCCTCGTTTTACTGGCTGCACAGCTGGGGCATTTTTGCTTGTGTTCTGGTGTGTTTCAAGGTGTAGAGCATTTTCTTTTTCTTTGTCTTTTCCCTCTATCACTTCAAAATCCCCTAAGTCACTTGGAAGCTTTTTCTTCTTCAGTTCCCTAAATGTAAGTGAAACAAAAACATCTAATTCTTAGAATTTCAAATTCTTAGTGCCTAAAAAAATTACCTGGGGAAGGGAACATGTACAACGTATAACAGATCATGGCTTCCGCTTTACCTGATAATCACCAGCTACCATATACAAAAAAGCAATAATCATCACAAAGGAAAAAAGCTTAAAATTTTTCTTGCATGGATTTTTCATTCTTTCTGTCAGTCAGGCTCAACACTGTCTCCCTCGACTTACCCGTACTTAGTAGCTACATTCAGTCCCTTAACACCTTGACAGCCAGGCAACAGGATTTGTAGTCTTTGTAATTAACATGGCCTTGGCAGATTTTAGCTATTTATTTTATTTAAAAAATATATTTTTATTGATTTCAGAGAGGAAGGGAGAGGGAGAGATAGAAACATCAATGATGAGAGAGAATCATTGATTGGCTGCCTCCTGCATGCCCCACACTGGGAATTGAGCCCGAAACCCGGGCATGTGCCCTGACTTGGAATTGAGCAGTGACCTCCTGATTCATAGGTCGGTGCTCAATCACTGAGCTACAATGGCCAGGCAGATCTTAGCTATTTAATAAAATATCTGTTGAGTGATTGGCTGAATAAATGGATGAAAAAATAAGCAGATTAAGGATGAAAGGGAAATTCTATTGCTGTGATATTTTTCATGTTCAAACTCTTCTATTCCCAATGTCACTGTGGTAGGCCAGGTCCTCAGCACTTCCCACCCTGTTTTCCTCCAGGGATTTCCCCCAAAATCTTTTCTACATGAACTTCTAGATTAATTTTCCTTAACTATTTACCTATGTCACATTCTCATTAAAAATCTTCCAAAAGTCCTCTTCACGTTACTTTCAAGATAAAATCCAAAATACTTAGCTTGTCATTTTAAGTTTCCAATGTAAGTTCCACTTTGTCTATCTTACCTACCAGGTCACAAACATGAACTTTCTGCTCCTTTCACCTCCGTTTAGTCATCATTTCCTCAAAAGCACTATGCATATTGCTTCCAAATTCCCACTCCCTTGTGTTCATGTTAATTCTCCTTGATTGATGTCTCTGTATCTTCATTTACTTAAGTGCTAATATATTTTCAAGGAATACTTCACAGCAATTTCTTACTCCTCAACTACTGTATCAATTTCAGATAACACTATACTTGAGCCCTGAACAACACAGGTTTGCACTTAATATGCCCAGTAGAAGTAGACCCATGCAGTTCAAACCCGTATTATTTAAGAGTCAACTATATTTCAATCCGTGGTGAGGAATCCATAGATGCCGAGGCCAGACTGTAATTGTATGAGGATTTTTGACCCACGTTGTTCAAGGGTCAAATGTATTTACAGATTTATGGCTATTTCCTGAATGCAGGACTCAAAAAAGATTTGTTTGTTTGGTTTCTAGATTCATTTATTAAATTATTCATGTTTCAGTATGTCAACAATAACAGTCACTGTTCATAATGAAGTAAAGAGGGGCTCCTGGAATGTGGGTAGAGAGGTTGCTAGAGATAAATAAAGGAGGTTGTGGGAAGGAGGTAGACTAGGAAGGAGCACATGAGAAAGGTGAAGAATCCAAGTGCAGCGACAGCTGATGTGTGTATGGAAGTCAAGAGGCTCAATATAAACAATGGCCATAACTTTAAAGGGTGACTAACATCCCGGACAGAGAAGTAAAGTCAGTCAGGATTTTCCACCTTTACCTCCAAAACGAACTCTGTATCTTTATTTATTTATTTTAAAATATATATTTTATTGATTTTTTACAGAGAGGAAGAGAGGGAGAGGGAGAGGGAAAGAGGGCTAGAAACATCGATGAGAGACAAACATAGATCAGCTGCCTCCTGCACACTCCCTACTAGGGATATGCCTACAACCAAGGTACATGCCCTTGACTGGAATCGAACCTCAGACCCTTCAGTTCGCAGGCCCATGCTCTATCCACTGAACCAAACTGGTTAGGGCCGAACTCCGTATCTTTAAATCTCAGTGTCTCCATTCTTTTCCTAAATTGAGATTTGCCTTTCTCTCTGAGCTAAAAGAGTTGTTCAGTCTTTGGGAAGAGCTGCTTAATAAATGATCATCACTGAAATATTGACAATTTAAGGATTAGCAGTGGGGAAGAAAATACTTGGCATAATTTGAGTACCTAGTGGGTACTGTAGAAGAAGTTGCTGTTGAGTGGGGTAACTTCTTTTAATCTGTTTCAGGTTTAAAAGAAGCCAGATAACAGAGACAGGGTTGGGTGTACCTCATTAATACAGTAGCCACTTAGACATGTGGCTATCAAGCACCTGAAACATACCACGACGATGAGGAACTGAATTTTAAATTTTATATCATTCTCTTTTTAAAAAACAAATTTTTATTGTTGAAAGTATCACATATGTCCCCTTTTTTCCCCCATTGCCCTCTCCCCCCGAAGCCTTCATCACCCACAGTCTGTGTCCTTGGGTTTTGCTCAAAAGCTTCTTGATGGCATGAATTGTATATTTTACCTCTTTGTATACTAGCTTTAGTCTTTCTCACTTAGAGTGGTTGTCTCAGTTGTCCCATTTCTTCTGCCTCTACCTTTCTATTTGCCTGCTATATTTAAAAACGGACAACAGTGTGGTGACTACAGGTGGGGAGGAGAGTGGGGGGAGGTGGAGGAGGATATATGGGGGATAAATGGTGATGGGAAAAATAAAATACACTCATATCTGCATCCTTAAAAAAAAGTGTTTTCTCTTACGTAAAACTTTCCTAATTAATTTCAAGTGTTCCTACTTATTCTTGTCAATATTATCCTAAAATTAGTCTCTCAATTTAATACATTGCAATCACTATTATACATATATATGTAATAAAAGGTCTGTCTCAGGTCATATGACACATCTCACTGATTAAAGTATAAAACAGAAAAACCTCTTAGAGCTAAATATTAAAAATGAAATAAGATTTTATGCCCTAGCCTGTGTCGCTCAGTGGTTAGAGCATCAAAGGTTCGATTCCTAAACAAGAATGTGTTTCTGGGTTGTAGATTTGATCCCTGGCCTCTCCCTCTCCATCTCCCTTCCTCCCTCCCAGTCTCTCTAAAAATCAATGGGGGAAAAATATCCTCGGGTAAGAATTAACAAAAAAACCCAACAAAATTAAGTAAGATTTATGGCAAATCTTGGCAATTTTAATAAGGGAGGTCTTTGGAATAGCAAGGTGATCTGTCATAACTAAATTGTCGATAAAAAATAACTACATGCTTTTCAGTTAGATAATACAAATAAGTTTACCTTCTTTCCTTGGCTGACAAATGCCTCCGGCTCTGTAATTTATTGTCACTCTATTAAAAAGAAAAACAAATACAAAGAATATCACTACCAATTTTTCAAAAAATAAAACTGGGTGGAGAAACCAAGATGGCGGCATAGGTAAACACCTAAACTGCTGCCTCGCAAAAAAATTTCAAAACTACAACTAAAAGACAAAATGGACATCATCCAGAACCACAGGAAGGCTGGCTGAGGGGAAATTCTACAACTAGAAGGAAAGAGAAAAGCACACTGAGACTCAGAGGAGCTGCAGGAGGTAGAGGTACTGAGATGTGTGCATACGCGCGCGAAGAGGACTGGCAACTGAGTGCGCGGATGGCTTTCTCAAGCGGGAGGGAGACAAAAGCTCCCGACTGCACTGAACTCTAGTTCCGGGCAAGACTCTGGGGAGCCAGACTCATACGGGGTGAAACTGGACTGTCAGGAAAGAGAAAAGCACACTGAGACTCAGAGGAACTGCAGAAGGCAGAGATACAGAGACGCGTGCGCAGAGAGGGCGGGCAACTGAGTACGCGGCTGGCTTTCTCAAGCAGGAGGGAGACAAAAGGTCCCGACTGCACTGAACTCCAGTTCCGGGCGAGACTCTGGGGACCCAGACTCATCCGGGGAGAAACTGGACTGTCTGGCAGTGGGCGGAACTCGAGGGTGGCTTTCTCTCAGAGCTGCTTGCAGTGATTACCACGGGACACTGAGACACAGGGGCCTATTAGGGCAGGGCTGACAGGAAACCAATGCTGTCTGCTCCGCCCTAAGACTCCGCCCCATTCAAGCTGAGCACAGAGGCTTTTGGAAGTCTTCTCCCATAAGGGTGTCTCCAGCACAGAAGTTCTCCCAGCGTAGACACAGCTGATCCTCACAGCCAACTGGCCTGCAGGTCAATTCCTCCCAGGGATACCAACAACAATCAAGGCTTAACTACAACAAGACTGTGCACATAGCCCATAAAAGGGGTGCACCAAGAGTGTCCACCTCAGGTAACTGGGGAGGCTGAGCCACTGGGCCCTATAGGACACCTAGCACACAAAGCCACTCTATCAACTCAGGGAAGCAACCAAAATGTGGAGACAAAGAAACAGATCACAAATGAAAGAAATGAAGGAAAGCAAATGACTTACAGAGTTCAAAACCACAGTTATAAGGTTTTTCAAGAATTTTCTAGAAAAAGCTGGTAAATTTAGCAAGACCCTCGAGGATATGAAAAAGGACCAACTAGAAATTAAGCATACACTGATTGAAATAAAAAATATTATACAGAGATCTAATAGCAGACTAGAGAATCGCAAAAATCAAGTTAAAGATTTGAAATATAAAGAAGCAAAAAACACTCAACCGGAAAAGCAAAAAGAAAAATAAATCCAAAAATATGAAGATAGTGTAAGGAGCCTCTGGGACAACTTCAAGCATACCAACATCAGAATTATGGGGGTGCCAGAAGAAGAGAGAGAGCAAGATACTGAAAACCTATTTGAAGAAATAATGACTGAAAACTTCCCCCACCTGGTGAAAGAAATAGACTTACAAGTCCAGGAAGCGCACAGAACCCCAAACAAAAGGAATCCAAAGAGGACCACACCAAGACACATCATAATTAAAATGCCAAGAGCAAAAGACAAAGAGAGAATATTAAAAGCAGCAAGGGAAAAACAGTTAGTTACCTACAAGGGACCACCCATACGATTGTCAGCTGATTTCTCAACAGAAACTATGCAGGCCAGACGGGAGTGGCAAGAAATATTCAAAGTGATGAATAGCAAGAACCTACAACCAAGATTACTATACCCAGCAAAGCTATCATTCAGAATTGAAGGGCAGATAAAGAGCTTCACAGATAAGAAAAAGCTAAAGGAGTTCATCACCACCAAACCAGTATTATATGAAATGCTGAAAGGTATTCTTTAAGAAGAGGAAGAAGGAAAAGGTAAAGATAAAAATTATGAACAACAAATACTTATCTATCAATAAGTGAATCTAAAAATCAAGTGAATAAAAAAATCTGATGAACAGAATAAACTGGTGAATATAATAGAATCAGGGGCATAGAAAGGGAGTGGGCTGACAATTCTCGGGGGGAAAGGATATGGGGGGTGCGTGAAGAAACTGGATAAAAATCATACACCTATGGATGAGGACATTGGGGTGGGTAAGGGCAGAGGGTGGGGTGGGAACCAGGTGGAGGAGAGCTATGGGGGAAAAAAAAGGAACAATTGTAATAATCTGAACAATAAAGATTTATTAAAACAAACAAAAAAAAAACCCACAAAAAATAAAACTGAAAAGTAGAAAATTATTCTATTCACTGAAAAGGACATGTTGTTCTTCATAAAACTTAGAAAACAGCTTACCATATTAGAAGATTCTTCTTTTGAAGCCAATTTCTGGAGGGGCCTATGAAAAGAGGAATCCACTGACTAGCCTGTAGAAGGCATGTATTTACAAAGTCCCAAAACATTCCCATATCGTACCCTTAATTACTGACAATCCTACAAATTTTCAAATTATAAAAACAAAATCTAATTGCTTACTTATTTCCTCACGCTTTTAAATATATTCTTAAATAGCTGACATCTATTGAACACTTACTATGTACCAGGCACAGCTAGATGCTTTACATGCATATTATATTCACCAAAATCCAATGAATCAGATAATAATTTTCACCAAGAAGAAAATTGAAGCTTAGACATAAAGCAACTTGCCCAAGGATACACCCTGAGACTCAATTCTGATCTGACTACTAAGCCATTCTTATCTACTCCAATGATAATGCTTTTATAACTATGGTATTGTTAATTTGGTCATCAGTTAAAGACATTAAAGACTCAAACACCTTATTTTTTTCATGGCAATGCCTTTCTTATATTATTAGCATTTATAATCGTTTACTTATTTCTATTTTGACCTAGTTTAGTCAATTTGTATTTACTGTATTTTTCCATCCTGGGTCCTGGGAATTTCTTGAGAGACCAGACCTCCAAATCAAATTGTAAAAAATATAATAAAGTCACAGAACAGAGTAAAAGTACTAAGGTCAATTCTTAGTATTATCTTTTTAAAGATTAACTCGTCATCATTCCCAACTTACAAAATAAAACTTACAATTATAGTTTTAAAATTACCTCTGGGACTGAAGGTGGGACAAGTCAATGGTAGTATCAGGATAATTTAATATCTCTCCCCCTTCATCTTTCATTTCACCAACAGATTCATGATCTTTTACTACCTCTTCAGATTCTCCTTCATCTTCGGAGCTTTCTTCCTGCATTAGTTCTTCATTTAGCTCATCTCCACCACTATGAATATTAATACCCTCCTGGTCAACCTGAGACATGAATTCCACTTCCACAAGAGTTTCCTGTAATTCCTCTTTATCTTCTTCACTGCTACTGTCTCCTCCATCTATAGAATTACCATCAGAAAAGTCAGAGTGCTATCACCACAAAAAGCTAGATGATTTCCTTGAAAACTTCAAAAAATATTCTACTGATTCCGTTTCTCCAAAAGATTACCAGGAAATGCCTGTTCATCCCCACAGTTTTCTCTGATTCACACAAAAGGATACTCTGTACCATGAATTGGTTGGAATAAATGATCTCCAATACACTTTACCACAATAAACTTCTTGGACATTGCAAAAGCCTAAGCAACCAAACGACCAAATGACTGGTTGCTGTGACGTGCACTGACCACCAGAGGACATACACTCAACACACAGGATCGGGCTCCCTCCTGTCTGGATTGGACCTTTAGGGATCAGTCTCCCTCCTGTCTGAATCGGGTCTGTAGGGATTGGGCCGAAACTGGCTATCTGACATCCCCCGAGGGGTCCCGGATTGCGAGAGGGCACAGGTCAGGCCAAGGGACCCCATCAGTGCACAAATCCATATACCAGGCCTTTAGTTTCTAAAATAAAAACTATAACTTGTCTTTGTTAGGGTATTTCCAAAAAGGAGGACCACAGAGTTCTACAAATTCTGTTGCTTTTATTATAATTTGCACGTGAGAACTGAAATTAGATAACATGGTATATAACTGGCACACAGCATGTGTTCACACTCTGGCAAGAGAAATACTATCTAGTAATATTGTCTAGTTGCCTCACCTATAAAATGAGATACCACCACCCACCTGACAAGGATGGATTTGAGAATTCAATAAAATATAATGTAAATAAAGCACTTTATATAGTATCAGGAACAGATTGAAAATTTTAAAAAAAGAGACTTGTTACAACAGTAGTCGTAAATGAAACAATGCAATATTACTCACAAAAAAGAATGATCCCACGAGAAAGATAACTATAACTTAGATATTTTCTTTAGTTCATTCAGGTAGATAGGTAAATTTATTCTAGTAACCATAGTTGCTCTCCACTAGAAGCAAATATATTATTAAATCAAGCTAAATTACCTTAAAGAAAATTGTACTTGTTATGAACTCATCTTTGCATCACTTCTAAACCCTCAAGTAAGTGCTCATTCATATTTATGAATTACGCAATAAATACTGAAGTTTTATTATATAAATATGTGCTCAAGTGTATTAGTTATGGATCTAATTACTTTATAATTCACTAGGATTATAAGCATATTTAACATGTCCCAAAACAAAATTCAGTAAATAAAACTTCAATTATCCAAAAGGAGCTATAATTTTCTAAGTAAGAATTTAGAACCAAAACTAGACAATAGAAAACATTATTAGGTACTTTATTAAAGTATGTAAACTACCTAGTTGTTCCATTTCTTCTGATATGAGTTCACTTGTGCAACTCGCCAATGTCTCCATGTCTTCATCTTGCACTCTGACTTTTCGTTCACCTCGGTGTCTCCAAACACAAGACTCATCTACCTATGGAAATAATACCTTTTCATTGATGGAACTTTAAGTGAGGCTAATGAAAATCAGAAAAAAAAAATAAAAATAATGAAGAGCCTGGCCGGTATGGCTCAGTGGTTGAGCATTGACCCTTAAACCAGAGGGCATGGTTTGATTCCTGGTCAGGGCACAAGCCTACGTTGCAGGAGGCAGCCAATCAATGATTCTCATCATTGATGTTTCTATCTCTCCCTAAAAATCAGTAAAAACATATTTAAAAAAAATAATAATGAAGAAGATGAAGAGTACCTTAAAGAGGAAGCTAAACCCCAGCATTAGATATGACGGAGGAAGGAAATTCTTTTTTCCTACAAAAGATAATGTACATAAATGTTTTACAAATCTGTTTTCTTCATTATATGCTTGCAAGGTATCTGACACCAATGGTTACACTTGTTTTGTCTTTCTCTGTCAAGAGGAACATTTCCCATTTACAGAAATTGGCATTATGTAAGGAACAGGAATTAAGATAGAAAAATATGATTGTTTGCTCTCATCCTTTGGGTTAATCAGACCCTGAATAATCATTTTTTAGGAAAAAAGGTCATGTTATACTTTCTTACCCTTATAACTTTAAACTATGTGAAGTACAGTCTCACCAATAAAAATATATATGGAGATGACATGACAAATGCTAAATTTGCCACAGCATAGTAATTTTTCTTATTTCATAACAGACTTCAAATGTATGAAATCAAGACAAGAGTCTGTTCTGACAATATTAGCAGATGGTCCTCAAACCAGTTCCTATAACCCACTGACAATCATTACCTCTTATCATGAAGCTTCCTGTTGTCAAATATTCTCCAGTTGGTGCTGTTTTAGACACCTGAGGGACACAGTAATACATTATACTTTTGTCTTAAGAAATAGTTTAAAAATTATTTTCAATGAAGAAAGTCATATTCAAGTAAGCAGTGTTATGTCCTGCAAAGTTTACAAATTTAGCAAAAATTATCAACGCTGATGGTATACCTCTCTTCAATGATAAACATACCCTTTGCTGTAACAATGAAAAAAACAACAACAAAGAACATACTACAACAGTGGTCAGCAAACTCATTAGTCAATAGAGCCAAATATCAACAGTACAACGATTGAAATTTCTTTTGAGAGCCAAATTTTTTAAACTTAAACTTCTTCTAACGCCACTTCTTCAAATAAGACTCGCCCAGGCCGTGGTATTTTGTGGAAGAGCCACACTCAAGGGGCCAAAGAGCCGCATATGGCTCATGAGCCGCAGTTTGCCAACCACTGTACTAGAACATACTACATCGATAATTTTCAAATGTCTTGGATTAGAGCCAGAACTGGGCCACACTGTTCCTCTAGTGTGAGATATAACAAAGAAGTAGTTTAGTAAGTTTACCATACAACTATACTTAGTAAAATAAAACTATATTAAATAAAATTCTTTTTTGAGATACTCTTTTTGATAATAAAATAATCTTTTACTTTAGGAAATAAAAATGATAGCAGGTTTTAAAATATATTCTAATTTGAAAAAATAGGAAGTGAGCAAGATAATTCCACAACTAAAAATATATCATACTAGAGATCCGGTGCATGAAATTCGTGCACGGAGGTGGGGGGGTCCCCTCAGCCCAGCCTGCACCCTCTCGAATCCGGGACCCCTCGGGGGATGTCCAACTGATGGTTTAGGCCCGATCCTGGGCATCGGGCCTAAACCGGCAGTCGGACATCCCTCTCACAATCCTGGACTGCTGGATCCTAATCACTCACCTGCCTGCCTGCCTGGTCACCTCTAACTGCCCCCGCCCTGCTGGCCTGATCGCCCCTCACTGCCTCTGTGTGCTGGCCTGATTGCCCCTAACTGCCCCTCCTGCCGGCCAGGTCACCCCCAATTGTCCCCTCTCTGCCAGCCTGGTTGCTCCTAACTGTCCCCCCGTCAGCCTGGTCACCCCTTACTGTCTCCCCTGCTGGCTTGGTTGCCCCTAACTGCCCCCCCTGCCAGCCTAATCGCCCCCAACTACCCCCCCTGCTGGCCTGGTCGCCCCACACAGCCTGCTGTTCAGTCGTTTGGTCATTCCTCACTAACCCCCCCGCCGGCCTGGTCGCCCCACGCAGCCTGCTTGTTCAGTCATTTGGTCATCCCTTACTAACCCCCCTGCTGGCCTGGTCATAGGCAGCCATCTTGTGAGGGCATGATGGTCAATTTGCATATTACATCTTTATTATATAGGATATCTGTGAAACCTCTAAATCTGAGAGTATCTTTATTAATCATAGTTATGCAAGGGATTAAAAACATACTAAAAAACCTACTCATAAAAGAATTAAAGTCACTTTTATAACAAGACTGAGGCAGAAAACCTAATCTCAGAAGTGATATTAATTTCCTAAAAATCCAGTATCACTGCATAGCAGAAAATAATATAATATAAAAATGAAACAAAAATGTAAGGAAGGATAATGGTATTGAATTCTTTTTACCACATGCTTTTGGACCTTACAAAAGTATATCACTATCTATCATCTATCTATCTATCTATCTATCTATCTATCTATCTATCTATCTATCTATCTATATAAAAGGCTAATATGCAAATGGTTCTATCTATATAAAAGGCTAATATGCAAATTGACCCCATGGGAGTTTGACCAGGAGTTTGATCACTCGCTATGATGTACGCTGACCACCAGGGGGCGGCGCGGAACAAAGGAAGGCCCCGGCTGGCAGCTGGGGAAGGCAGGCCCTGGATAACAGCCAGCAACTGGGGAAGGAAGGCCGCGGCCAGCAGCCGGAAGGCCCCGATCGGCCCTGATCACAGGCCAGGCACGGGACCCTACCCGTGCACAAATTTCATGCACTGGGCCTCTAGTTAATTATAATTCTTGAAAATGTGTATCAATAGCAGTGTGAAGTCAAATGTGGAATGAAGTATCATCACAAAAAATAGCATAACCATAAAGAAGGATAATCACTAGCCCTAGCTGGTTTGGCTCAGTGGATAAAGCGTCAGCCTGTGGACTGAAGAGTCTCAGGTTTGATCCCCAGTAGGGGGTGTGCAGGAGGCAGCCGATCAATGATTCTCTCTCATCAATGATGTTTCTATCTCTCTCCCTTTCTGTCTGAAAAAAAAAAAAAAAAAAAAAAAAATATATATATATATATATATATATATATATATATATATATATATTTATATTTAAAAAGGGACAATCACTAAAATTGAGTGAGTACAAAACCACTGGATATACCTACTTTTCTGGAAAGGCCAAAAAGAATTCAGAAAATTCCAACAAGTATGAATAGGAAAAAGATGTTTTAGGTCAGTATGTCCGTCATAATTAGAACACTCTCTATCCTGTGTAATTGCAGGGATCACTCTCTCTTCATTTAGGTCTCTGTTGCTCAAATCTTACCTTCCCAGATACTTTATTCAGAATGGCAGCCCCTATCACTATCTCCTTAAAAAAATCTTTATAGCAATTGCTACCTGGCATTATGTATTTTTCTCCACCATCAAAATGTCAGCTCCATCAAGGTAGGGAGGTACTCAGCCTTGTTCACTTAAACTATATACCCCCAAAATTTGGTACATGGTAGTTCTTAATAAATTAAGAAAAGGACCATAGCCGTTATTACCTGATGATGGTACACCCACCAAGCACTAGTGATAACTCGGGCATCCCAAGCAGCACTGTAGCAAAGTGCCATTGTGCCAGCTTCAGTCAAGGTTCGAGGGGGAATTGGTTCACCTGTAATAACAATGCTACAATGCTTCAGTACCAAGTACAGACTTTCCACAGAGCAAGATATGAAAATCACATGCGTGACAGGTTTCATCTTCTCATATTTTAAATACCAGTACTACATTTTTTTCAATATTATAAAAAGTTACTATTTTTTATTAAAATGTATTTACAGCAGGCTTTTAAATGGTCTAAGTAAACAAAACAAATTAGAAAAGAAATTACTTCTCTCTTATGTCAGTAAATCTAACCTCATTCCAAAAAGGATAATTTAAACAATCTATTTAAAGTTTGAAGACTTCCAGAATTATTACAGATTGACTAAATCCATGGTTGGCAAACTGTGGCTCGTGAGCCACATGCGGCTCTTTGGCCCCTTGAGTGTGGCTCTTCCACAAAATACCACAGCCTGGGCGAGTCTATTTTGAAGAAGTGGCATTAGAAGAAGTTTAAGTTTAAAAAATTTGGCTCTCAAAAGAAATTTCAATTGTTGTACTGTTGATATTTGGCTCTGTTGACTAAAGAGTTTGCCAACTAGGACTAAATCATCAAAATGAAGAGCATATTAATAACAAATCCCTAGTTATATTTCAAATATTTTAAAATTGGGATATAACTCACATAACATAAAATTGACCCTTTAAAAATATACAGGTTTGGGCAGAAGTAGGTTTATAGTTGTATGTGAATACAGAGTTTCTTCCTGTATTATTTACTAGAGGCCCGGTGCACGAAATTCATGCACGGGGGGGGGCGGGCAGGGGATGACCCTCAACCCAGCCTGCACCCTCTCCAATCTGGGACATCCCTCTCACAATCCCGGACTGCTGGCTCCCAACCATTCACCTGCCTGCCTACCTGATTTCCCCTAACTGCTTCTGCCTGCCAGCCTGATCACCCCCTAAGCACGCCCCTGCTAGCCTAATCGACACCTCACTGCTCCCCTGCTGACCTGATTGCTTCTAACTGCCCTCCCCTGCCAGCCTGGTCACCCCTAACTGCCCTTCCCTGCCAGCCCGGTCGCCCCGAACTGCTCTCCCCTGCCGGCCCGGCCCCCCAACTCCCTCCCCTGCAGGCCTAGTCCCACTCAACTGCCCTCCTCTGCCAGCCTGGTCCCACCCCCAACTGCCCTCCCCTACAGGCCTGGTCCCCACCAACTGCCCTCCCCTGCAGGCCTGGGTCCCCCCCAACTGTCCTCCCCTGCAGGCCTGGTCACCCCCAAGTGCCCTCCCCTGCAGGCCTGGTCCCCCCCAACTGCCCTCCCCTGCAGGCCTGGTCGCCTCCAACTGCCCTCCTCTGCCATCCCAGTCACCCCTAACTGCCCTCCCCTGCAGGCCTGATTGCCCCCAACTGCCCTCCCCTGCAGGCCTGGTCCCCCCCAACTGCCCTCCTTTGCAGGCCTGGTCCCTCCCAACTGCCCTCCCCTGCTGGCCATCTTGTGGCAGCCATCTTGTGTGTTGGACTGACGGTCAATTTGCATATTACTCTTTTATTAGATAGGATTATTGTACTAGTGGCCCGATGCATGAAAATTTGTGCACTTGGCGGGGGGGTCCCTCAGCCTGGCCTGCACCCACTCACAGTCCGGGACCCCTTGGGGGATGTCCACCTACCAGCTTAGGCCCGCTCCCCAGGGGATCGGGCCTAAGCTGGCAGCCCGACATCTCTCTGGCAGCCCAGGAGCCCTCGGGGGATGTCCACCTGCCAGCTTAGGCCCGTTCCCCAGGGGACTGAGCCTAAGCTGGCAGTCAAACATCCCCTCTGGCAGCCTGGGAGCCCTCAAACATCTTAGCGCTGATGAGGTGGGAAAGGCTCCCGCCACCGCCACTGAGCTTGCAGCCGTCAGTCCGGCTTGTGGCTGAGCAGAGCTCCCCTTGTGGGAGCGCACTAACCACCAGGGGGCAGCTCCTGTGTTGAGCGTCTGCCCCCTGGTGATCCGTGCACATCATAGCGACCAGTCGTTCCACCGTTAGGGTCAATTTGCATATTACCCTCTTATTATATAAGATTATTTCCCACATGAACAACTATAAACTTACTTTTGCCCGCTCTGTAAAATTCAATGGGTTTTAGTATGTTCATAAAGCTATGGAACCATTATCACTAATTCCAGGACATTTCCATAATCCCCTAAGTCCTGTATCCATTAATATAGTTTTATTTGTTCCTTACCAACTGGGATATTTTTAATTTCTTTTTATTGCCTAATGACCTATTTAGAACCTCCATAAACATGGAACAGAAGCAGCAATAATAGCCATGCTTATCTCGTTTATGATCTTAGGGGAAAGCTTTCAGTCTGTGAGCATTAAGTACGATGGTTAGCTGTGGGTTTTTCATAGCTGCTCTTTACCAAGTTGAGGAAATTCCTTTCTATTCCTAGTTTGTTGAATGCTTTTTTCACAAGTGGGTGTTGGATTACTGCCAAAGGCTTCTTCTGCATCAATTGAAATAATTCTGTGATTTTTATCCTTTATGCTATTATACTTTACTACATTAATTAATTTTCAATCATAAGACAAACCTTGCACGCCTGGGATAAATCCCACTTTGTCATGGTGTATAATACTTTTAACATGATGCTAGATTCAGTTTCCTAATATTTTATTGAGGATTTTTGTGTCTATATTCGTAAGTGATATTGATCTGTAGTTTTCTTGTTATGTCTGTCTGATTTTGTTATTAAGGTAAAACGGTCTTATAGAAGAGTTAGAACAGCAGTCACCAACCTTTCGGACCTCGCGGACCACGGGTTGGCGACCGCTGAGTTAGAAAGTGTTCCCATCTCTTCTATTTTTTGGAAGACTTTGTGAAAGACTGAGGTTTAATCTTCTTTAAAAGTTTGGTAGATTTAACCAGTGAAGCCATGTGGGCCTGAGATTTCTTTTATGAGTAGGTTTTTTTAAATTACTAATTCAATTTCTTTACTTATTATAGGTTTGTTTTGATTTTCTATTTCACCTTAGGCCAGTTTTGGTAGTTTATGTCTAAGAATTTTCCCAGTTTATCTCATTTGCTGCTATACAACTAATCATAGAATTCCCTCATAATTCTTTTGATTTCTGTGAAGTTGATAGTAATGACCCCTCTTTTGTTCCTAATTTTAGGAATCTGACCTTTATTTGCTTTCGTTTTTCTAGATTTTAATGATTATATTTTTGTTATTGATTTGAAATCATTCTTCTTTATTATAGGCATTACCACCATAAATTTCTCTCTAAGCACTGCTTTAGCTGCATCTCCTAAGTTATGATACATTGTTTTCATTTCACTCATCTCAAAGTATTTTCTAATACCCCCCAAAAGATTTCATCTTTGATCCATATTTATGAGTGTGTGCTTTAATTTTCATACATGTGTATATTCTCCAAATCTCTTCTATTAGTGGTTTCTAATTTCACTCCGTTATGGTCAGAAAACTTATTTTGTATGATTTCAATAGTTTTAAAATTTATTGAGACTTTTTTATGAATATCATATGGTCTCTCCTGGAGAATGTTCCGTGTGTACGTGAGAAGAATGAGAATCTATTGTTATTTGGTGGAGTATACTAGAGATGTATTAGATCTAGTTAACTTAGTGTTGTTCACATCTTCAATTTCTTTGTTGGTCTTATATCTAGTTATTCTATCCATGATTGAAAGTGAAATATAATTGCTAAATTATCTATTTTTCCCTTTAATTCTGTCAGATTTTGCTTCATGTATTCTAGGGCCCTGTTGTTGAGTGTATATGTATTTATAATGGTTATATCTTACTGATGTATTGACTCTTTTATCATTATAAAGTGTCCTTTATCTCTATTAACAATTTTTGTCTTATAGTTATATTAAAATATTTTAACAAAAGGAATTAAAGTTCTGAATAGAAAGAATATAATACCTGTTGGATTTTTAATGACACAGCTAGTAGCTCCATGAAGATCAGCATGTACATAAATGTCCCCTTAAAAAGAAGAAATGATACTCTAAATCATGTTTTGTTACAATTATTTATTTAGTGTTTAATAAACCTAAAAGTGATAAGAACACATATTAATTCCATCTCCTATCCCTGGGAGATTTCTTATAGGCCTCCTTATAGAAAGTTAATACGGTAGATTACAAAAATGATCACAATTCCTCTCCCTCCCTCTATCTACACCTCTTTGCTTTGTGACTGAAGCTTTTCCCATCAATGGTGGAGTCCACCCCAATAAATTAAAAAATAATAATAAAAAAAATTAAAGAAAAAAAAAAAAAGAGGTGGAGTCCATGTCCCCATACCTTGAATCTGGGCCTACCTCATGACCTGCCTTGGCCAAAAAAAATGTGGCATATGTGACTAAGTGCCAGTTCCCAACCTAGGCCTTGAGAAGTCTTGTGTGCTTCCTCTCTCAGAAATTTGCTGAGTTACCATGTAAGCAAGCCCAGACTAGCCTGCTGGAAGGGTTAGAGACAGATGGAGCAGATGAGTCATCCTAGCAAGTGCAAAGATCCTGAGGACTATGGATGTTTGACATGTATGAAGAGCAGTCAGGAGGCCAGAGTGAGGTGAGAGTGGTAAGAAAGGAAGCTGGAAAAGAAGCCAGGATCCTTGTAAGCCATGATAAGGTCTTCCAGTTTTATTCTAAGTATGTGAGAGCATCAAATGAACTAAAGGAACAAACAGATGAACACAAGAGTAAATGGTCAACCAGAGAAAAGGAAAATGCATGGTTCCTAACAGGTAAAATGAGCAGCCATTGCTTGCTGTGGACAGGTTATCTGGGTTTGAAACTCAGTGAGAAAAACCCATATGCTCCATAACAGGCTCAACTCATAATGAACAGAGCTAGAAAAGACAGAGACCAAGCCCTGGGCACCATGTAACCTGATTCCTGCTGCTTTCTTCCGTGGTTAGGACTCTTAAGTGGTCATTCGATGAGTTCTGGTATTGATTATTGATTTCTGATACCCACACTGAGGGTTTAGCCACAGTGAGGTGGTGATTATCAGCAAACAAAAAATGAGAGGCCTTACCCCACAGGGCTTCAGTCCTTTTTTAAATGTTAAAAAAGGTTATAAACTTCAGCACTGAAAAATTAAGCTTTTAAAAATTTGAGCTATGATTTTGGAGAATTAATATGTTAATGTAGCAAAGAATCAAAAGTTCAACACTGCAGATTAGCTGAGCATTACTACTTTAGAAATATTCACTTAAGATGATAATTAAGTGTCAAACTATAAACCACCAAGCATCAAACTCTTTCTACTAACTCAATTTGTCAAAGAAGTTTAAAATGAAAATCTATAGCTAATATTGAGATAACTGATCTAATTACTTAAGAAAATATTCTTTAGAATTTTAATCATACCTACCTGGTGTCAAGTATCTTTTCACAATTATTTCATTCTGTTGCTGATCTCGTCCTCCTATAATTAGATAGTTCTCTGAGCTAATGAACCACAAAAATTTCTCAAACCTACCGAATTGAAATAAAAAAAGTTAACATTTCTTTTCCTATATAGTTGCCTAAATTCACAACCCCCCCCCTTTTTTTACAAAGAAAAAACAAAGACAAAAACAGGAGGCTATCCTGTGTAGGTTAAGACAACTTTAAGGTTTAATTTTTCTTAAGGAATGAAGTTGAATTTTATTGAAAACTTATAATATAAATTGCCCAGGACATTCTTAAGATTGTCTGAGAAGAAAGCAACTAAATTCTATATTTGAAAAATATATGTTCTGTCCTACTGGTGTGGCTCAGTGGTTGAGTGACCTATGAACGAGGAGGTCACAGTTGATTCCTGGTCAGGGCACATGGCCCTGGTTTCGGGCTCGATCCCTGTAAGGAGTGTGCAGGAGGCAGCTGATCAATGATTCTCTCCCATCATTGATGTTTCTAACTCTCTCTCCCTCTCCCTCCCTCTCTAAAATCAGTAAATTTAAAACAAAAAGAAAAAAATACACATATATGGCCCAGCTGGTGTGGCTCAGTGGTTGAGCACTGACCTATGAACCAGGAGGTCACAATTGGATTCCTGGTTGGGGCACATGGCCAGGTTGAAGACTTGGGAGAGGGAGGCATGAGGAGGCAGTGATCGACGATTCTCTCTCATCACTGATGTTTCTATCTCTCACTCTCCCCTCCTCTATGAAATCAATAAAAATATTAAAAATACATATATATATATATATATATATATATATATTTTTTTTTTTCTCTCTCTCCTTAAATCCCTCTCATATAGATAGCCCTCTTAAACACAAGGGTAACTTATAACAATGAATTATACAAAGCCAAAGCATAAAATGTCTCAAGGTCCCTAGGTTTAGCTTTCTTTCAGTGGGAATATAGATAGGTTTTGAGACCACTGGTAAGAAAGAAGGAAAAGTTATTTTCCCATTTTGTCCTCAATCAACTGAATGCTTACCTATATGATATTCTTTACACTTACTTTTATACGAAAGACCAAATATTGCCTACCAAGTGTAACTTTTCTCAAGAGACAAAGTAATCTGAGTTTTCATAATTAATATGTACCATCACAATAAAAAGTAATGAGTATATATTTGTATGACATTTAGAAAATGACATGCAAAACAATGAACATAAATATTTGCTATATTACATATGACCAGCAAGATAATCTTTTGCATGATTTAATCAATAATTTAAAAACTTCTTGTTAGAGATGATAAAGGTGTAGCATAGGCATTAACTAAACTCCCTCATATCCCCCAAAATATAAGAGCAAAATGACTTTATTCCTATATACTAAAAGAAAGATAAACCTAAGGACTTTGAGACATTTTATGTGTTTGCTTTGTGTGTGTGTATGGTTCAAAAATTTTAAAAATTTTATTAAAAGGTATAGTGAGAGATCCTACATCTATTCAGTTCCTACCATCACTACCAGATAGGGAGGCATTGTAATTAGCTTCCTGTGTAACCCTCTTCAGAGTATTTTTATACATACAAAAGCTAAAATAAAATACTTATTCTAAACCTTTTTTTCAATACAGTACACACTGTTCTGCATTTTTTTCCACTTAAAAATGTACTTTCCTCATTGCTGAATGGATATATTAAAATTAATGTAGCCACTCTGCTATAGATGGTAAACAAGTTTGTAAAACCCAGAAGGACAAAGAAAACGAGACAGATAAATCAAGGATGTATTTGTAATCATGCTAGTAAAGGAATATATAACTAACAAGCTCCCCCACCCTCAAAAAAAAAGCCAACAATCAATCAAAATAAGGCAATAAAAAAGAATACAGGACAAATGGGACAAATAGAAAGCAAACAGCAAGAAGGGTAGATCTAAACCTAAATATATATCAGACATTACATTAGTATAAATGTAAGTTTATAAATACTCTAGGTAAAATGCAAAGACTGTCATGCTGGAAAACAAGGATGTAAAAAGACTAAACTAGATTTAAAGAGAGAACCAAGATGGCAGCATAGGTAAACACTGGTACTCACCACATCCCACAACCATATCAAAATTACAAATAAAATACAAAAAAAAAAAAATTATTCAGAACCACCTGAAAGCTGGCTGAATGGAAGTCCTACAACTACAGAAGTAAAGAAGAAAGCACACCAAGACTGGCAGAAGGGGTGGAGATGCAGAATAGATGTGGGGTTTCTTTATTTGGGAGGGAGATAATCTCTGCAGAGGCCTCCTGTGAGGAGCAAGGGGTTCCAGCCCCACACCAGATCCCCAGCCCAGAATTCCAGAGCTGGGAAGAGAAGTCTCCATAACTTTGGGCTGTAAAAACCAGTGGGGATTGTGGCTGAGTAACACAGAGGCTGCTGGAGACCCAGGTGTTCCTCTTAAATGGCTGGGGCATGAACTTACTCAGATTCTATCCCTCAGGCTTCAGACTTTGCTAAAATCTCTCAAACAAGCAGCAGCTGGCATCAGTGTGCCCCAAACCTACAATAAAAGGCCCAAGACCTGGCACTAGCACCAGCCTGCCTTGGTTCATATCTGAGCCTCACTTGGGCACTTCACAAGCCCAATGCAAGTAGCAGCCATCTACAGACCTCTTTGTAGCTCCTGCCGGGTGGCCCCAGAGCCAGTGCATACAGTGGACAGCTTCAGACCATACCAGATTACAACTCTACACATCCACAAGCATCACACTCAAGGTGCAGAGTCAGTGAGCATCAAAACCCCCACTGAAGCAAGTCATGTTCCATAGGGGTGTCTCCTGCACAACTGGCTCTTCCACTGTAGTTGCAGCTAGTCCTCACAGCCAATTGGCCTGGAAGTCAATTTCTCCCCGTGATACCAACAGCAATCAAGGAGCAACTATAAGACTTCCCAAAGCCCACACAGGGGCGCAATTAGCGGGCCCAGCTCAGGTGACTGGGGAGGGTGAGCCACTGGGTCCTATAGGACACCTACTACACAAGGCCACTCTACGAATTCCAGGGACAAAGCAGTTCTACCTAATACATAGAAACAAACATGGGGAAGCAGCCAAAATGTGGAGACAAAGAAACATGTCACAAACGAAAAAAAATGGAAGTAAGCAAACTACTGGATAGAGAGTACAAAACCACTGTTATAAGGTTACTCAAGGATCTTAATGAGAGCTTCAAGGAACTCCAAGTAACTTAGTGAGACTTTCAAGGATCTTAGTGAGAATGTCAAAGACATGAAAAAGGATCAGTCACAAATTAAGCATACACTAACTGAAATAAAGAATAATTTACTGGGATTCAACAGTGGAGTAGAAAATTCTGAGAATCAAATTAACGATTTGAAATATGAGGAAGCAAAAAACACCCAATCAGAAGAGCAAAAGAAAAAAGAATAAAAAATGTGAAGCTAGTATGAAGAGCCTGTGGGACAACTTTAAGCTTACCAGTATTCGCATTATGGGAATGCCAGAAGGGGAAGAGAGAAAGCAAGATATTAAAAACTTATTTGAAGAAATAATGACAGAAAACTTCCCCTACCTGGTGGAAGAAATAGACTTACAAGTCCAGGAAGCACAGAGAGTCCCAAACAAGAGGAACCCAAAGAGGCCCAGATCAAGACACATTATAATTAAAATGCCACGGGTTAAAGACAACGGGAAAATCTTAAAAACAGAAAGTTACTTACAAGGGAGCGCCCAAACGACTGTCCCGATTTCTCAACAGAAACTTTGCAGGCGAGAAGGGAGTGGCAAGAAATATTCAAAGTGATGAATAGCAAGGACCTACAACCAAATTATTCTACCCAGCAAAGCTATCATTTAGAATTAAGGGTCAGATAAAGAGTTTCACAGACAAGAAAAAGCTAAAGGAGTTCATCACCACCAAACCAGTATTACATAAAATTTTGAAGGGTGAAGAAGAGGAGGAAGAGAAGAAATATGAACATTAAAATGGCAATAAATACATATTTATCAATAATTGAATCTACAGATCAAAATAAACAAGAAATCTAATGAACAAAATAAACTGGTGTATAAAATGGAATCAGAAGCATGGAACACACTGCTGAATCTCAGAAGGATGGGGGAAGGGGGCAGGAAGAGATTAGCCAAAGATCTTACATGCATGTATACATTACCTATGAACACAGACAATAGGGTGGTGAAGGCCTGGGGCAGGGTGGGACCTGGTTGGAGGGAGGAATGGGGGGAATGAAAGGGGCACCTGTAATACCCTCCACAATAAAGATTTTTTTAAAATTAATTAATTTAAAAAAAGTCTGACCTATAATGATGGGAAAAGATGTATCATGCACATACTAACCAAGTGAACCTGATACAGTTTTAGTATCTCACATGGGAGAAAATAAGTTAAAAGGACATTTCATTAACATTAATAAATGGCTCAATTCACTAGGGAGATATAACTTCTATAATTGTATCACCTAATTACATGGCTTCATATATATAAAACAAAAACTGGCAGAAGTAAAGGGAGAAACAGACAAATCCACAATTGTGTGATATTTAACACACCTTTCTCAGTAATTGAGAAAACAATCATTAAAAAAAAAAAAAGAATTAGTAAGGATTAGTAAAGATTTGAACAACATGGTTAATATGACCTAGTTGATATTTAAAGAAATGCATTCCAGAGGAGAAACCAAGATGGTGGCATAGGTAAGCACCTAAACTGCTGCCTCGCACAACAATTTCAAAACTACAACTAAAAGACAGAACGGACATTATCCAGAACCACAGGAAGGCTGGCTGAGTGGAAATTCTACAACTAGAAGGAAAGAGAAAAGCTCACGGAGAATCAGAGGAGCGGCAAAGGGCTGAGGTACGGAGACACGCGCGCAGAGAGGAAGGGCGGCTGAGTGCCTGGCTGACTTTCTCTGGCGGGAGGGGGAAGGAAGCCCCCGACTGCACTGAACCCCAGTTCCGACTGCACTGAGCCCCAGTTGCGGGCGAAACCCCAATGACCCAGGCTCATACAGGGGGAGTCTAGACTGTCAGGTAGAGAGAAAGGCACATGGAGACTCGGAGGAGCCGCAGCGGGCAGGGGTCTGGAGGCACGCGTGCGAGTGCTCACAGAGAAGACTGAATGCGGAGGTTGCCGCAGGCTTTCCCTAGCGGAAGGGAGTTGGAAGCTCCTGACTGCACTGAACCCCAGTTCTGACTGCACTGAACCCCAGTTCTGGGTGAGCCCCTGGGGACCCACGCTCTCATGGGGGGAATCTGGACTGTCAGGCGGAAACTCAGGGGAGCTGCGGAAGGCAGAGGTCTGGAGGTGCGCGCGCAAGGGCAGGGCTGACGGGAAGCCAAGACTGTCTGCTCCACCCTGAGACTCTGCCAAATCCAAGCTGAGCACAGAGGCTTTTGCAATTTTGCAAGTCTGATCCTATAAGGCTTTCTCCAGCACTGAACTTCTCCCAGCGCAGACACAGCTGATCCTCACAGCCAACTGGCCTGGAGGTCAATTTCAACAACAATCAAGACTTAACTACAACAAGGCTGTACACACAGTCCACAAAGGGGTGCACCAAGAGTGTCCACCTCAGGTAACTGGGGAGGCTGAGCCACTGGGCCCTATAGGACACCAAGCACACAAAGCCACTCTGTCAACACAGGGAATCAGCCAAAATGCAGAGACAAAGAAACAGATCACAAATGAAAGAAATGGAGGAAAACAAACGACTGGATATAGAATTCAAAACCATGGTTATAAGGCTTTTCAAGAATATCCTAGAAAAGGCTGATAAATTTAGCGAGACCCTCGAAGATATGAAAAAGGACCAACTAGAAATTAAACATACACTGACTGAAATAAAAAATATTATACAGAGACCCAAAAGCAGACTAGAGGAACGCAAGAATCAAGTCAAAGATTTGAAATACAAAGAAGCAAAAACACCCAACTGGAAAAGCAAAAAGCAAAAAGACTCCAAAAAGTTGAAGACAGTGTAAGAAGCCTCTGGGACAACTTCAAGCGTACCAACATCAGAATTATGGGGGTGCCAGAAGAAGAGAGAGAGCAAGATACTGAAAACCTATTTGAAGAAATAATGACCGAAAACTTCCCCCACCTGGTGAAAGAAATAGACTTAGAAGTCCAGGAAGTGCACAGAACCCCAAACAAAAGGAATCCAAAGAGGACCACACCAAGACACATCATAATTAAAATGCCAAGAGCAAAAGACAGAGAGAATATTAAAAGAAAGAGAAAAACAGTTAATTACCTACAAGGGAGCACCCATACGATTGTCAGCTGATTTCTCAACAGAAACTATGCAGGCCAGACGGGAGTGGCAAGAAATATTCAAAGTGATGAATAGCAAGAACCTACAACCAAGATTACTCTACCCAGCAAAGTTATCATTCAGAATGGAAGGTCAGATAAAGAGCTTCACAGATAATAAAAAGCTAAAGGAGTTCATCACCACCAAACCAGTATTATATGAAATGCTGAAGGGTATTCTTAAAGAAGAGAAAGAAGAAAAAAGTAAAGAGAAAAATTATGAACAACAAATACATATCTATCAACAAGTGAACCTAAAAATCAAGTGAATTAAAAATCTGAGGAACAGAATAAACTGGTGAATATAATAGAATCAGGGGCATAGAAAGGGAGTGGACTGATAATTTCCAGGGGGAAAAGGGTATGGCGGGTGCAGGAAGAGACTGGACAGAAATTGTACACCTATGGATGAGGACAGTGGGGGGGATGTAAGGGCAGAGGGTGAGGTGGGAACCGGGTGGAGGGGAGCTATGGGGGGAAAAAGGAGAAACAATTGTAATAATCTGAACAATAAAGATTTATTAAATTAAAAAAAAAAGAAATGCACTCTAAAACTGTAGAACAGATACTTTTTTCATGTATATATGAAACATTTATAAATTAAGCTGACCATAAACATGCTGGTCATAAAGCAAGCTAAAACAACAAATATCAAAGGACTGAGATAATTCAGAATACCATTTATGACCATTATGCAAATTAAGCTAGAAATCAGTAACAAAAAAATAACCAAAAAGCCCATATGTTTGGAAATTAATACTTCTAAGCAAAGCATAGATGAAGAAATCACAATGGAAATTAGAACATATTGTGGTGTGAAATATAATGAAAACAATATATAACAAAACTTTTTAGATGTAGTCAAAGACATGCTTAGAGGGAACATTATTACTTTCAATATATATTAGAAAAGAAAGGTTGGAATGGGAAAAAAAAATCAATGTACTAAGATTCCATCTCAAGAAATCAGTAAGAGAATTGCAAATTAATCCTAAAGAAAAGTAGAATGATGAAAAAACAAAGAAGAGAGAGAACACATATATAATAGAGGAGATTAATAATAAATAACCTTGTCTTTACAGATATTAGTACAACGGAAAATCCTCTGGTCAGACCAATCAAGAAAAAGGGAAGGCACAAGTAACTACCATGTATGAGATGTCATTAAATATTCCAGAGGATGTTAAGTTAAGTGGAATATCATGAACTTTTTGCCAATACATTTCAAACTTTAGACAAAACAGACGAAGTCTTAGAAAACTCTAGGACTACTAGGCCACACAGGCGAATTCCATCAAACATTTAAAAACAATAAAGGAGGAACCCTCTAAATTTTCCTTATGAATATAACCAGTATCGAACATTAACATTATGAGGAATGAAAATTACAGGTCAATTCTATTCATCAATACAGATGTTAGAGTAGAAGGAGAAAATCACAACAAAATTTTGAAAGCTGGAAAATAAATGGATGAGTGATCAAATTCAAGAAGCTGAATCCTGAGCTGACAGTAGAAGAGCAAAGTAAATCAATTTACACTATGTAACCCATAAAAAGCTAAAAAATAGCACCACAATGCCCTAGCCAGGTTAGCTCAGTGGATAGAACATCAGCCATGGACTGAGGGTCCCCGGTTTGATTCCGATCAAGGGCACATACCTTGGTTGCAGGCCAGATCCCTGGCCCTGGTTGGGGCGTGTGCAGAAGGCAACCAATCGATGTGTTTCTCTCATATAGATGTTTCTCTCTCTCTCTCTGTCTCTCCTCCTCCCTTCCACTCTCTCAAAATATCAATGGAAAAATATCCTTGGGTGAGGATTAACAACAACAACAACAAAATAATAATAATTAAAAAAAATAATACCATAAGGCACTGCCATAAAAAGGGTTTAAGATGGGATTAAAAAGAGGAGGAGGCCTGGCTGAAAGTCTGATCAAGAAGCAGTTACTTCCCTATATCTTCTTTCCAACTCTGAACATTGTGTAACTATCCCTTCCACACTTTAACAGAAGGCCAGAAGTTAATTCTCTAGAAAGAGTGAAAGAAGATCTATGGACTAGAGAAAAATGTGGCACAGTTGTAAGTAGGGGTAACATATGTAAAACAGGCAATTAAGCAAATGTACGAAAGACTGGATACTGAGACTCCCACCAATTATTTCCACTAGGCTCCTAAAAAGTGACAACTAGCTCTTTATTTTACAAGCAAGAGAGAAAAAGAATCTTTTCTAGGAAATAAGACCAGCTGATATACAGATGGCCAAGAAACATGAAAAAATGCTCAAAGTCACTGATCATCAGACAGATGCAAATTAAAACAACAATGAGGTATCACCTCACACCTGTCAGAATGGCTATCATTAACAAATCAACCAATGACAAGTGTTGGCGAGGATGTGGAGAAAAGGCAACCCTAGTACACTGCTGGTGGGAATGCAAACCGTTGCAGCCATTATGGAAAACAGTATGGAGTTTCCTCAAAAAATTAAATATGGAACTGCCATTTGACTGAGTGATCCCACTTCTAGGAATATATCCTAGGAAACCCAAAGCACCAATCAGAAAATGTATGCACCCCTATGTTCATATCAACACAATTTACAATAGCTAAGTTCTGGAAACAGCCCAAGTGCCCATCAGTAGATGAGTGAATAAAAAAGCTGTGGTACATTTATACCATGCAATGCTATGCAGCAGTAAAAAAAGGAGAATCTCTTACCCTTTGAGACAGCATGGAGGGACCTGGCATGTACCATGCTAAGTGAAATAAGTCAGTCAGAGAGAGACAAGTATCATGTTATCTCACTCATATGTGGAATCTAATGAACAAAATAAACTGATGAACAGACTAGATCCAGAGACATGGAAAAATGGAACAGAGTGTGGAATCTTGGAGGGAAGACGCAGGAGGGTGGGTGGGTGGGAGGTAATCAACCAAAGACCTTATATGCATATATGCATGGCCCATGGACACAGACAATGGGGTGGTGAGGGCCTAGGGCAGAGTGTGGAGTTGGACTGGAGGGGGCTGATGGGAAAAAAAGGAGACATATGTAATATTTTCAACAATAAAAATTAAAAAATAAAAGAAAAAAAAACTGTTAAAAAAAAAAAAAAAGGAAATACTAGTAAGACCAGCTGAAGAGGAAAAAAGCTAAAGACATCAAGAGTTCCACACAAAATGGCCTATAGAGATCATTTTACAATTCCCCACAGAGAACTCCCAATCAGCCTTTTAATGCTCTACTATAAAATGTGAACAGATAATCAAGGATCACTAGACATTAGCATGAAAGCTGGAGACAAAACCAATAAATAAATAAAAAGCTTGGAGAAGACCTGCAGGAAAAGGATACTAAATAAAATTTAATACATCCAAACTACTCTCAGTATAGAGAAACTAGAGAAGGAAGTTTTTAAAAAGTAACATTCAAAACTGGCCAGCTGGCTCAATGGATAAAGCTTTGGCCTGCAGACTGAAGGGTCCTGGGTTCGATTCTAGTTAAGGACACATACCTCGGTTGCAGGCTCAATCCCTGGCCCTGGTCAGGGTGCTTGCAAGAGGTAACCAATCGATGTGTCTTTCTCACATCGATGTTTTTCTCTCACCTCTCCTCCTCCCTTCCACTCTCTTAAAAATCAATGGAAAAATATCCCCGGATGAGGATTAAAAAAAAAAAAAAATTCCAAGAACCAAAAGAGCTTAAATTAAAACATGATAGAAGAAAAAAATAATAATAAATTCAGTGGGAGGATTGAAAGATCAAGTTGAGGAAATCCTTCAGAATATAAAACAAAATGATGGAGTTGAAAATAGAAAATTGGAGGATTGTACAATTACAAAAAAGAAAGAAAAGGAGCCCTAGCTGGTTTGGCTCAATGGACAGAGCGTCAGCCTGCGGACTGAAAGGTCCCAGGTTCGAATCCGGCCAAGGGCACATGCCTGGGTTGTGGGCTCGATCCCCAGTAGGGGGCGTGCAGGAGACAGCCAATCAATGATTCTCTTTCATTATTGATGTTTCTATCTCTCTCACCTCTCCTTTCCTCTATAAAATCAATAAAATATATTTTTTTAAAAAAAAGAAAGAAAAGGAAGCAACAACAGAAACAAAAACCAGAGGGCAGATAGTTTTCTGAGAAATATGTCTAGAAAATTTCTCAGAAATGGGAGTTTCCAAATTAAAAAGGCCCATAAAATATCCAGCATAATGGATAAAAAACATCCTCACGGACCTACAACATTGTGAAATTCTGGAAAACAGAAGAAAAAAAATCCACAAGTTTACCGAGAGACAAAACAAGTTCCCTATAAAATATTAACTATCAAAATGACATCAGACTTCTCAAAATCAAACCTGGAAGTTAATATAATGTACGAATACCTTTAAAGTCTTAGGAAAACAGTTTCAAACTAGAATTTTATAGCAAGCCTAACTATTAATTAGGTATAAGAGTAAAATCATTTTTATACATTGGATACCTCAAAAACTTTACCTTCTACACATCCCTCTCATTATGCTTCTATAGCTCATAATTCCACCAACCAAGACAAAGAAAGTATGAAATCCAGGACAAAGAATCCAACACAGAGAGGGATAAAGGGAACTTTCAGGATAACAACAAAGAGGCATTTTAAGATGCTTAGAGTAACCAATCTAGAACAATGGTCAAAAAGCTCCAGAAGACTTCTGCAAGAAGACGATACTAACAGAATTCCAATGTGAGCACACTTGGAGGAGTGGAGGTGAATTAATAAGAACAAAAAGAAAAAGAAAGCTGTGACTACAATTTAAATATTCACAATAATTTTAATATTGAATTGTGCTGTAACTATTCTGGAAAGCTGGAAGGTGCATGCCTATGTAAGGCTGGGACACAAGAGGATAGAGTAAAATCTTAATCTTCCATAGTGGTAAGTCATTAAGAGAGTGTAAAATAGAAAAATTAAGAAGCAGCAATATAAGCATATTACTTAGAGAAATGGAAGCATATACTAGAAGACTCAGGTAAAAGAACTAAAAGTATAAACGTTTCTTTGGGAGAGGATGCAATAGGAGTAGGGGTAAAAAATAGCAGGGCTATTGGTTTTTGTAACAAGCTTTGTAGAATTGCTTCGTTTTTCTAAACAATGTGCATGCATAATTTTGAAAAATAAAAACTAGGAGAGAAACCAAGATGGCGGCATAGGTAAACACCTAAACTGCTGCCTCGCACAACAATTTCAAAACTACAACTAAAAGACAGAACGGACACCATCCAGAACCACAGGAAAGCTGGCTGAATGAAAATTCCACAACTAGAAGGAAAGAGGAAAGCTCACAGAGAATTGGAGGTACGGCAAAGCGGCTTTGTGCGCGCAGAGAGGAAGGGCGGCTGAGAGCCTGGCTGACTTTCTCTGGCGGAAGGGGGAAGGAAGCTTCCGACCGCACTGAACCCCAGTTCTGACAGCACTGAACCCCAGTTCCGGGTGAACCCCTGGGGACCCACGCTCTTACGGGGGGAGTCTGGACTCTCGGGCGGAGACTCGGGAGCCGGGGAAGGCGGAGGACTGAAAGTGCCCGCGCGCGCGCGCCAGTTCGCACAAAGGCTGCGGAAGTTGCCACAGGCTTTCCCTAGTGGAAGGGAGTCAGAGGATTCTGACTGCACTGAGCCCCAGTTCTGACTGCAGTGAACCCCAGTTCCAGGCGAGCCCCTGGGGACCCACGCTCTTGTGGGGGAGTCTGGACTCTCGGGCGGAGACTCGGGAGCCGGGGAAGGCGGAGGACTGAAAGCGCACATGCGCGGGCCAGTGCGCACAAAGGCTACGGAGGTTGCCACAGGCTTTCCCTAGTGAAAGGGAGTCAGAGGCTCCTGACTGCACTGAGCCCCAGTTCTGACCGCAGTGAACCCCAGTTCCAGGCGAGCCCCTGGGGACCCACGCTCTTGTGGGGGGAGTCTGGACTCTCAGGCGGAGACTCGAGCTGGGGAAGGCGGAGGACTGAAAGCGCACATGCACGCAGGGGCGGGGCTGACAGGAAGCCAAAACTGAGACTCCACCCCATCCAAGCTGAGCACAGAGGCTATTGCAATTTGGCAAGTCTAATCCTATAAGGCTGTCTCCAGCACCGAACTTCTCCCAGCATAGACACAGCTGATCCTTACAGCCAACTGGCCCAGAGGTCAATTCTTCCCAGTGATACCAACAACAATAAAGAATTAATTACAACAAGGCTGTACACACAGTCCACAAAGGGGTGCACCAAGAGTGTCCACCTCAGGTTAACTGGGGAAGCAGACCCACTGGGCCATATTGGAAACCTAGCACAAATATCTATCTTACCAACTCAGGGAAACAATGAAAATGCGGGGTCAAAGAATCAGATCACAAACGAAAGAAATGGAGGAAAACAAACGACTGGATATAGAATTCAAAACCACGGTTATAAGACTTTTTAAGAATATCCTAGAAAAGGCCGATAAATATAACGAGACCCTCGAAGATATGAAAAAGGACCAACCAGAAATTAAACATACACTGACTGAAATAAAAAATATTATACAGAGACCCAGAAACAGAATAGAGGAACACAAGAATCAAGTCAAAGAATTGAAATACAAGGAAGCAAAAAACACTCAACCGAAAAAGCAAAAAGCAAAAAAAAAATCCAAAAAGTTGAAGATAATGTAAGAAGACTCTGGGACAACTTCAAGCGTACCAACATCAGAATTATGGGGGTGCCAGAAGAAGAGAGAGAGCAAGATACTGAAAACCTATTTGAAGAAATAATGACCGAAAACTTCCCCCACCTGGTGAAAGAAATAGACTTACAAGTCCAGGAAGCCCACAGAACCCCAAACAAAAGGAATCCAAAGAGGACCACACCAAGACACATCATAATTAAAATGCCAAGAGCAAAAGACAAAGAGAGAATATTAAAAGCAGCAAGAGAAAAACAGTTAATTACCTACAAGGGAGCACCCATACGACTGTCAGCTGACTTCTCAACAGAAACTATGCAGGCCAGACGGGAGTGGCAAGAAATTTTCAATGTGATGAATAGCAAGAACCTACAACCAAGATTACTCTACCCAGCAAAGTTATCATTCAGAATGGAAGGGCAGATAAAGAGCTTCACAGATAAGAAAAAGCTGAAGGAGTTCATCACCACCAAACCAGTATTATATGAAATGCTGAAAGGTATTCTTAAAGAAGAGGAAGAAGAAAAAAGTAAAGAGAAAAATTATGAACAACAAATACATATCTATCAACAAGTGAACCTAAAAATCAAGTGAATTAAAAACCTGAGGAACAGAATAATCTGGTGAATATAATAGAATCAGGGGCATAGAAAGGGAGTGGACTGATAATTCTCAGGGGGAAAGGGGTATGGGGGGTTCATGAAGAGACTGGACAAAAATCATACACCTATGGATGAGGACAGTGCGGGGGAGGTAAGGGCAGAAGGTGGGGTGGGAAATGGGTGGAGGGGAGCTATGGGGGGAAAAAGGAGAAATAATTGTAATAATCTGAATAAAGATTTATTAAAAAAAAAAGAAAAATAAAAACTATATTTTTAAAAGGTAGGACACTTACCAATACACTTTTCTTGCTTTTTGAATAGAGGTAACTGTTTGGACTTCTTTTAAGGTTTGCTTTGTTTTCTTTTCAGCTGATTTGAATGCCTATTTATAAGAAAGAGTTTTTAAATAATTTAAGAATTTATTTAAATAACACCAAGCAAATGATAAGGCCAGAAACAGTTTTTTAAATATCAAAAAATGGCATTATCTACACACACACACACAAAAGTAATGAAAAAATGAAAATATTTTTTACTTTAATATTAAAATAAGTCAAAGATTTACTGTATACATATATTTTCTCAAGACCTCCAAATTAACAAGATTATCATTCAGTTACCAGATACTAAGTGCCTACCATATAACAAGTTCCAGACTACATGCTGGGGACAAATCAGTGAACAAGACAAAGTTTGCACCCCAATGGGGTCTAGGAGAAGAGACAAATATAAAACACATAATTATGCAAATAAACATATTTAAGTGCTTCTAAGAATGCCATAGTAAGTGAGCATTTCTGAGGAAATGGCATATAGGCTGAAGTCTGAAGGATTGATGGAATTAATCAAGGCAAAGAACAGAAAGAAGAGCACTATAAGCAGAAAGAAAGTAGTGATCACAGGGTAAAATGTCAAGAAATAAGGTTGGAGAGGTAGACAGAGGGCTAAGTCATGAGGGCCACTCATTTAACAGATATTAATGTGCCAATGTTCCAGGCAATATTCTAGGGCAGGGACATAGCAATGAACAACACAGACAAAATCTTACTTTCATGCAATCCACATTTAAGAGGGAAGACAGATAAATGTGTGTTGGGAAGGGCGTTTTTTAAGAAGAAAAGCAGAGTAAAGAGGGAGTAATTGAAGATACTATTTTTAGTAAGAGTGGTCGAGAAAGGCCTCTCTGACATCCTATGTAATCCTATATAATAAAGAGGTAATATGCAAATTGACCCTCATGCCCTCACAAGATGGCTGCCTATGACCAGGTTGGCAGGGGGGTTAGTAAGGGACAACCAAACGACTGAACAGCAGGCTGCATGGGGCGACCAAGCCAGTGTGGGGGGGGGAAGTTGGGGGCAACCAGACCAGTGGGGAGGGGACAAGGGCAGTTGGGGTGACTAGGCCAGCAGAGGGGGGCAGTTGGGAGCGACCTGTCTGGCGGGGGCAGTTAGGGGCGACCAGGCAGGCAGACAGGCGAGCGATTAGGAGCCAGCGGTCCAGGATTGTGAGAGGAATGTCTGACTGCTGGTTTAGGGATCCGGCCTATACCGGCAGTCGGACATCCCCCAAGGGGTCCCGGAATGGAGAGGGTGCAGGCTGGGCTGAGGGATGCCCCCCCACACCCCGTGCACGAATTTCATACACTAGACGTAGACATGAGAATGAGGGGTGGAATCAAACCACAGAAATTTTTAGGGAAGAGCATTCTTGGTAGAAAGAGCAGCAAGTGCAAAGGTCCTGAGAAGGTAGCATGGACCACTGTTGTAGGAACAGCTAAAATCCCAGTGTGGCTAGAAAGAATGTGTAACAGGAGGAGGGCAGGCGATGAGATCAGAGGGGAGCAGATCATATAGAACCTTCTAGACCAGGATAAGGGCTTTGGATTGTCTTGGCTAACATGAAAAGCTACTGGAAAATTTTGAACACAGAGAAATGACTTTATTTTTTATTTAAAAGGATCACTATAGCTGCTGTGTGAAGAACAGACTGTAGGAGGGAAAGGGTGGGAAAGTAACCAACCCAGTAAGGGGCTACTGCTATAATCCATGAGAACACATGATTGAAACCTGGATCAATGAGAAGTGGCCAGATTCTGGTTATACTATAAAAGAAGAGCCAAAAAGATTTGCTGGTGGATTGCATATGGTTTATGAGAGAAGAGTCCTGGATAACTCCAACATTTTTAATCTAAGCAAAGGAAAAAATGAAGATGCTATTTACTGAGATGGCAAAAACCAAGGAGGGGCAGGTTTGGGAAAAAAATAAATACTGGAAACACATTTAAAGCAAAATTAAATTTGAAAGGTATTTCTGAATTAGAAAACCTCATTTAAACATAAAAAATCATTAAGGCCACTAAATTAAGGTAGAGAAAAACAATTAACATTCACAAATGCAAAGTACCTTCTCAGCAGCTTCAACAGTCTTTTGTGTTTTCTTAGCAGCATATCTCTTGTGATCATAATACCTAGAAAAACACAATTCTCTTAAATTTTAAGTAAAATTTCTATTCTTTTGTTTCCTATTTGTTATTTCTATTTTATAGACTCAAATCATACAGAACAAGTTTTGTGCTTTACACACCTTCATTTTCTATGTTCCATATGAAAATGAAGTTGTAGAATGCACATAAGATTTAAAAAAGAATTCGTTATTTGAAGTTTCCAGGAGAATTACTGTTTTGAAAAATAGTAATTTCTGTACTCTTTCTTACAATAAATATAATTTTATGACACACCAAAAAAGACATCCCAAAGTATAGACAGGCAAAATAACAATGTTTCTTATCCTTTAATACCCTGAGTTATTGTAGATAATATTTTGCCTAAAATTTCTACTTTCAAGACTCACTTTTTGGCATTGGCATATGCTGATAAACTGAGATCAACATCAATAAGTAATGGCTTATTTTTCTGAGGCTTCTGCAGCTGTTTATTCTTTTTCTTTTTCTTTTTTCCTTTTGGTGGTTCAGTTTCATTTTTCTCAACACTGATGTCACCATCAACATCGTCATCTTCCTCCTCTGATAATAAGTATGGATTTCTATTAAAAATATTCAATAGTATTTCACTAATGTCAATGACATCACATTTTTTTAATTTTCAATATATTCCTAAATGAAATCATAAATGGTTTACAGTATTTAGTTTGTAAATTAAGTTGCAAATTAATTTTTTCTGTATTGTCAAGGATAAATTTCCAAACAAAAGAAAAATTTTAAATGAACACAGTGAACAATTAAATAGCAAAATAAAGACAAGCATTAACTGCTTCACTAAAAATTAAACTTACCTGCCCTGGCCAGTGTGTATCAGTGGTTAGAGCATCAGCCCACACACCAAGGGTCACAGGTTTGATTCCCAGTCAAGGGCATATAACTGGGTTGCAGCTGGGGGCATGCAGAAGGCAACCAATCAATGTGTCTACTTCTCTTTCTCTCTCCCCCACTCCTTCCCTTCCTGCCACTCTTTCTAAAAACAATCAATGAGAAAAATATCCTCGGGTGAGGATTAACAAATAAATAAATAATTTAAACTTACCTCAGCAACATTGTAACATGATTTGTTTGTAGTTTTAATTCTTTGATTGCATTTGCAACAGGATCTCCTTGAGCTTGGGCTTCTTTCACAATTAACCCAATTTCTGTCCAATCTATCTGGTTGGCTAAAGCACTTCGAACAACCTGAATGGCTCTGTCAACTATTTGTAGATTCATTTCTATGAGCTCTCCTTTAAGTTTATCTATTTCCTTAAGAAATAAACCAAAAACATTTACTATAATGCCAGTTAAAGTTACCATTTTTCAGAAAGCATCTGAAAAAGCTAAACATAATACCTGAGCCTGTTGAAGAGCTTCTAATCTGTTTTCGTGATCCTTTCGGACATTATCTAATTTCTTCAATGCTTGTTTTTCCTTTTGTTGACAAAAAAAGATTTCTTAAAAAATTAGATTTCTCCCATCTCCTGCACCTTCTCTCTCACCTCCTGAAACTCACTGTCCTGTCTCCACATCTGCCCCCTAGTTGACTAGAGATGCCCAGAGTCCACCTCCCCAGGTCTATACTACCCCAAAGTGTTTCATGCTCCAAAACGAAGTCATGTCTAACTACCTCCTGTTCCCTATTTGAAAGTAACTTGATTATGTTACACTGTATGTAAAATAGGCTCCTAGAGCCTACCTTTTCCTTCTGGCAAAAAAGTAAAATTTGGGAGAATGCATTTGTAGCCTAAATTACCCAAATTGCTTCTTTTTATTTCATTGCTGCCTTTAATTTTCTTAGCATTATTCCTAGTATTTTAAAGAATTTCTCCTAAATCAACAACACAAAAGGTCATGGTAACTATTTGACCTCCTATATAGCATTTTATCATATACTAGAGGCCCGGTGCACAAAATTCGTGCATGGGGCAGGGATCCCCTCGGCCCAGACTGCACCCTCTCCAATCCGGGACCCCTTGGGGCAGTGGTCGGCAAACTCATTAGTCAACAGAGCCAAATATCAACAGTACGATGATTGAAATTTCTTTTGAGAGCCAAATGTTTTAAACTTAAACTTCTTCTAACGCCACTTCTTCAAAATAGACTCGCCCAGGCCGTGGTATTGTGTGGAAGAGCCACACTCAAGGGGCCAAAGAGCTGCATGTGGCTCGCGAGCCGCAGTTTGCCGACCACTGCCTTGGGGGATGTCTGACTGCCAGTTTAGGCCCAATGACCGGCAGTCGGACATCGCTCTCACAATCCTGGACCGCTGGCTCCTAATCGCTCACCTGCCTGCCTGGCGCCTGGTCACCCCTAACTGCCCCCCCTTCCAGCCAGGTCACCCCCATCTGCCCCCCTGCTGCCAGCAGGTTGCCCCCAACTACCCCCTCCCTGCTGGCCTGGTCGCTCCTAACTGTCCCACGCTACTGGCCTGGTCACCCCCTTACTACTCTCCCTGCCGGCCTGGTTGCCCCTAATTGCCCCCCCTGGCTTGGTTGCCTCTTACTGCCACCCCCCCCCGCCAGCCTGGTCGCCCCCAACTGCTCCCCTCCGCCGGCCTGGTTGCCCCTAACTGCACCCCCTGCCGGCCTAGTCACCCCCAACTGCACCCCCCAGCCGGCCTGGTCGTCCCTAACTGCCCCCCACCCCGCTGACCTGGTTGCCTCTTACTGCCCCCCCTGCTGGCCTCCCCAGGTCTATACTGCCCCCCCTGCTGGCCTCCCCAGGTAGACCCCAATTGCCCCCCTCTGCTGGCCAGGTCGCCCCTAACTGCCCCCCCTGACGGCCTGGTCGCCCCCAACTGCCCCCCTCTCCCGCCAGCCTGGTCGCCCCACGCAGCCTGCTGTTCAGTCGTTTGGTCGTCCCTCACTAACCCCCTGCTGGCCTGGTCGCCCCACGCAGCCTGCTTGTTCAGTCATTTGGTCGTCCCTCACTAACCCCCCTGCCAGCCTGGTCACAGGCAGCCATTTTGTGAGGGCATGAGGGTCAATTTGCATATCACATCTTTATTACATAGGATAATTTACATTTCAGGATTTTTTTATTTTGGGGCAAATTTTCTAACAGTAGTAACAGCATTACCAATTAATGAATGTTTGAAAGCTGGATGTAGTATTAAAAAATGTTAATTATAAAAATGGTAACTATTAAAAGAATGCAAAATGATTACTGAAATAATTCATAGGGTATTCTAATGCACATAAAAGAGATGGGGTTCAATGTCACTGCTAAATATCTATTTAGTAGCTAAAGTGCTGCCACCATGTGGCAATTACAGTATTTAATTAATTTGACCCATCTGCTTAGAAATTGTGCTTTGTTAATTATTTTAAAACTGAGGGGCAGGGAGGATACAGGAATTCACATAATTATAAACTGTGCACACATATTATAACACTTTATTAATATTTTTGAAAAATCAGATCCTCTTCAAATCAAGAGTAACTGTGGCCAATTTCTGAAATTGTTCTTCAGCAAATGTTCCAAAAACATGGTCACATGTGCTGGAAAAATACAGCATATTAAAACCTCCTTGTGGAGTCTTGATACACACAAAACATATATTTTTTTAAAATTTATTTTACAAAATTTCAATTACAGTTTTAGTATTATTTTGTATTAGTTTCAGGTATACAGCATAGGGATTAGACAACCATACACTTTAAAAGTATTCCCCCTGATATTTACAGTACCCACCTGGCACCCTGCAGTTATCACAGTATTATCTATACTAATAAAAGGGTAATATGCAAATTGGTCACAATGCCCTCACAGTAACAACCAAACAGCAGGCTGCATGGGACAACCAGGCCGGCAGGGGGGTTAGTGAGGGTTGACCAAACAACTGACCAGCAGGCTATGTGGGGCGACCAGGCCAGCAGGGGGGTTAGCGAGGGACCACCAAACGACTGACCAGCAGCCTGCATGGGGCAACCAGGCCGGCAAGGGGGGGGGGGGGGCAGCAGCGAGGGACAACCAGGCTAGCAGAGGGGAGCAGTGAGGGGTGACCAGGCTGGCAGGGGGGCAGTTGGGGGAAACGAGGCTGGCAGGGGGGGCACGAAGGGGCGACCAGGCCAGCAGAGGGATGCAGTTGGGGGTGACCAGGCCGGCAGCGCGGGCAGTTAGGGGCAATCAGGCTGGTAAGCAGAGGTGGTTAGGGGTGATCAGGCTGGCGGGGGGGGCAGTTAGGGGCAATCCGGCAGGCAGGCAGGTGAGCAGTTAGGAGCCAGTGGTCCCAGATTGTGAGAGGGATGTCCGACTGCCGGTTTCGGCCCAATCCTTGGGCAGGCTGAAACTGGCAGTCGGACATCTCCTGAGGGGTCCCAGAATGGAGAGGGTCCAGGCTGGGCTGAGAAACTCCCCCGCCCCCGTGCACAAATTTCGTGCACCGGGCCTCTAGTTTATTATATTTCCTATGCTATACCTCCCTGTGACTATTTTGTAAATTCCAATTTGTACTTCTTAATCCCTTCACTTCTTCCACCTGGTCCCCAACCCATCTCCTCTGGCAATCACCAGTGGGTCTCCACACAAACCACATTAAAGGTTTAGTTTAGAAGTTCACTCTGCATAAACCACAGACACAGACAATAAGGTGGTGAAGGCCTGGGCAGGGGTGGGAACAGTGTAAAGAGGGTCAAGGGGGAAAAAAGGGGGCATCTGTAATATTTTCAATAATAAAGATAAATAAAAAATGAAATAACAGTTTAATGGTAAACAAAAATATTTATTTGTATAGAAAAAACTTTTCCCTCTCCTTTGGCCTATTTAAAAATCTTCTCAAAACAGTATTACCTTAATAGCAAAATTTAGAAGCTTTGGGTTGCTTTAATAAAGCAATACTAGGGTATAAGTAACAGGTCTCATCTTCCCACTGTATTTTCCATTTTACGGAATACCCGATATATGATGAAACAAATGAGGGTATACTTTTCAACACTGGAGACCTCACCTAGATCGTTATCAATAAACTAAGAGATCAGCACATTCCCATACACTTTCAAAGGTTGCCCATTCTTATGAGAGCATCATCTACCCAGCAAACCACACTAAAACTAATTAATTTAATGTAAATGTTTTAAATACCATACCTGTTGTAAAGCTTTTAAATCTATTTTCTGACCTTCGATCTTGGAATAAAATTCATCCACAGCCTTATTAAAACAAACAAAAATAACTAATTGGAAAAAAAGGATAGTCTCTACTTCAACTTTCATACATAGAATTTTTAGTCCATTTTGTTTATAAAACCACTCAGAGATATAGCTAAATAATCAAGAATCAAGTTCACATTTTTTATCCTTTATCTTGAAATAAAGTAGCAAAGTTTCCAACAGTTTGTATCTATGACTGCATTGTTCTGTAATGCTCAGATTTATAGTGACTGCAAAGCAAAAATATTTGCAATTTCTCAATAAAAGCAAGTTGATATTAATTTAATAATTCATATCATGCTAACTGGTCAAAAAATAGAATCTGAAACCCACCTTGTCAAATGATTCAAATTCTATATATGGACATTGCGAATGTTGAGAAAACAAGAAAGGATGAAATTCCTCATACCTGTAAAACATATTTACTATATCACATTCAAGAACATTAATAAACACCTATAATAAATTGACCCATGCCTACATGCTTACGTGAATATGTCTTCAGTTGGTTTATCTACTTCCAGGCTTGGTTTTATTTCTCTTTTCTGAATGATATATCCCTATAAAAATCCAACATAAAACTCATTTCTATCCATAATTAACAAAGATTTACTTTTCATGACTAATAGCAATTTAAGTTATAAAATTTTCTAGTTATAAATTTATCAACTGCATTTGTCTATAGATTATAAATGAAGCTTTTCTTAGACTCAAAGTATTGTTAGGAAATGTTTTTTTTCACATGCACAAGAAAAATCAGGGAATAGAGAAAATGGAAACTGATAAAATGGTGGGATTATAGAGCTGCATTTTGCTTTCTTCTTTCCATTTTTAGATGTTGTGCAATTTAAATAAGCCAAAAGCACTGCCAGCAGAAAAACAGATTTCCTTTGTTGGTAGGTGATTTTAATTCATTTAAAAAACTGGGCCCGGCCAGTGTTGCTCAGTGGTTGAGCATTGACCCATGAACCATCAGTTCAATTCCGGATCAGGGTATATGCCTGGGTTGCAGGCTCAATCCCCAGTAAAGGGCATGTAGGAGGCAGCCTATTGATGTTTCTCTCTCACCAATGTTTCTATCTCTCCATGCCTCTCCCTTCCTCCCTCTCTAAAATCAGTAAAATTTATTTTTTTTTAAGATATATTTTATTGATTTTTTTACAGAGAGGAAGTGAGAGGGATAAAGAGAAACATCGATGAGAGAGAAACATTGATCAGCTGCCTCCTGCACACCTCCCACTGGGGATGTACCCGAAACCAAGGTACATGACCTTGACCAGAATTGAACCCTGGACCCTTAAGTCCACAGGCTGACACTCTATCCACTGAGCCAAACCGGTTATGGTAGTAAAACACCCTGGCAGGTTGCTCAATGGCTAGAGCACTGTCCCAGGCATCATAGGGTCACAGGTTTGATTCCTGGTCAAGGGCACGTATCTGGGTTGCAGGTTCGATCTCTGGTCCTGGTAGGGAGGCAACCAATTCATGTGGCTGTCTTACATCAGTGTTTCTCTCTCTCTTCCTTCCTCCCTCCCTCTCCCATCCACTCTCTCTAAAAAAAACAAAAACAAAACACCAATAGAAAAAATATATACATATCCTCGGATGAGTATTAACAAAACAAAAAGAAACTAGGCAGGTACATTTGGACTGAATTTAGCTATAATTAATCAGAACTGTCTCTGAACTTTTCTGGTAAGTAAAGTTATACTTTGAATAGGGAAGAAAAGCACAAGATCTGAGGTAATTCAGAGGATATTTAACTGTTAAAGGATGTAAATCACCAAATTTTTGAAAAGTGCTGGTAAATTAAAATGTGCTTCGCTATCTAAAATTAACCTAAGGAGAAATACTTTCAAATTTCTTATCTTTTCTGGAGGGCTGATATTGATTTAACCTAGTACTTTCTATAAAAGACAAAAAAGAACAAAAAATTACAAATCAACAGCAATTAAAAAAAAACAACATACAAAACAGCACAGACTGGTTTGGCTCAGTGGATAGAGCCTCGGCCTGCTGACTGAAGGGTCCCGCGTTTGATTCCAATCAAGGGCATGTACCTTGGGGCAGGCTCAATTCCCGGCACTTGCGGGAGGCAATCAATCGAAGTGTCTCTCTCACAACAATGTTTCTCTCCCCCGACACCCCCCTTCCACTTTCTCTAAAAATCAATGGAAAAATATCCTCGGTGAGGCTTAAAAAAACACACACACAAAAGAACAACTACCCTAGCCCTGGCCAGGTGGCTCAGTTGATTGCAGCATCGTCCTATGCACCGAAAAGTTGCGGGTTCGATTTCTAGCCAGGGCACATGCCTAGGTTGCAGGCTCAATACCCAGTCAGTGCATATATGGAAGGCAACTGATCGATATTTATCTTTCTACCTTCCTCTTTCTCTAAAATCAATGAAAGCATATCCTTGGGTGAGGATAAAAAGAAAACTGAAAACAAAACAAAAATCTACCCTAGAATAAGCATATTACTAATGTCGAATTTCTAAACTAAAACAAAAAATGTACATATATTGATCTTTAGTGAACATTTAAATTCTAAAAATATAAATAATAAAGCCACTACAATATGTAAGTATATGTGCTGCTACCTTTCCACTGAAGTTGGACGTTGTTTTCATATAGTCTTCTGCTTTCTGCAGACAAATAAGTACTTTTTCAATATCTAAGAAGAATTAAAAAGGAAAGGAGTGGTAATCAAGATGCAATTAACTATTATTAAACAACTATACAGAAAACAGGACAGTGCTTATAAGAGTGTTCAAGAAAATTAAATACAGTTATTTCATGCTTGTTATCAGCATATATAAATAAGGATGTTTTGGCCAGCCTGTTATCCCAATAGCTTTTATTAATTCCATCTTGCCCCTCATTATCTGAAAGGCACTTTGTTTATATACTAAGTTCCCATATGTATTTGGGCCTGCTTCTAAATTCTTTGTATTTCCTCTAATTTCTTTTATTATCCTAATCTGGCAGGTACTAGTAAGTTAGGTTCCCTTAAATCAGGGGTGGGAAACATCTGGCCCTGCCAAGGAAACCACAGGCAAAACTCGAAATTCAATAAATCTAGGATCCTTTTTCATAGCAACATAATTTTTAAGTTGATGATTCTGGATGGCCCTCAAATGATATTATAAATATCCAAATGGCCCTTGGCAGAAAAAAGGTTCCCCACCCTTGCCTTAAATAGTTACAAGAGCTGCCCTAACGTATATAGCCATACTACAGTACTTACAGAATTAAAATGCATGAATGCTGGTATTTCTAGACCAGGGGTGGGCAAACTTTTTGACTCGAGGGCCACAATGGGTTCTTAAACTGGACCGGAGGGCCGGAACAAAAGCATGGATAGAGTGTTTGTGTGAACTAATATAAATTCAAAGTAAAGGAGCAGAGGGGAGAGCAAGAGAACCGGATAGAACAGCCGGATCCGGCCCGCGGGCCGTAGTTTGCCCACGGCTGTTCTAGACACACTCCAGGTTCTGAGTCAGAAGGTGAATAATTCAACTCCTTCACGCCTTGTACCAAAGACTATCTCAAGGTCAGTTACCACTTCTAAAATTTAGGGGAAGAGTCCTGGCCAGTGTGGTTCAGTTGGTAGGAGCAGCAGCTCATACAACAAAAGGTCCTGGGTTCGATTCCTGGTCAGGGCACATGCCTAAGTTGCAGGTTCCATCCCAACCCCAGTCAAGCGCGTTTGGGAAGCAGCTGATCGATGTTCCTCTCTCCCACCACTGTTTCTCTCAAACTCTTTCTTGCTCTCTCTCTCTCCCTCCCTTCCCACACTCTCCCTCTCTCTAAAAACCACTAAAAATGTCCTCTGGTGAGGTGAGGATTAAAAAAAAAAATTTTAGGGGAGAGAAGGAGAATATTCTAAAGTTGAAAGGCAATAAGGTAGCTCAAGAGATTAAACTACACATTAACAGGGAAAAAGAGCCACTTTAGAGTAGGAAGCCAGGAATACCACATGGATAGAGCACTCACAGGTCAAATGTTTTTAAGTCTAGAACTACTTACTCACTACTTTCCCAGAAATAATTTTCACAGTTTTAAAAAAGGAAATATATAAACATGGACAAAAGTTGTGCCATGCAGACATACCCTTACTTTCAAATTTTTCATCCACTTTGACATTGCCAGAGAATCCATTTTCAATAAGACAATGTTCAATGAGAGCTGATCCATAGGCTATAAAAACAGAGGGTATTATTTTTAGTATTTTCCTATAAAATTTAACATCAAAATATAATACAATTTATGTCCACTATAAATGATATACTCAGTAACAGTAGCCAGGGAAAATAACAATTAGTTTACTTATTTTGAAATGCTATCAGAAATGACAATTCAAGTACTTAATTAAAATTTGAGACTACAATAAAACTATAAAAGCCAGTGCACAAGTTATAGGAATTTAGTGAAACTTAGCCACATATAAAAAAGATTATAAAGTAGGAATGCTAGGTTGGTTTAGCATCCAAAGAGTGGTTAATGTAATATACCCTATTAATAAAGAAAAAATTCCTTATTGTAGGAATAAGTGATGATTTTCTCAAGCATAAAAGTCATTACATTTTCTTTACCTTGATTATCAAAAGTACCTGACATCCTGGGATACCCTGAGCCCCATTAATAATAATAATAATAATAATAATCCTAAATGGTTATTAAACCGAAGATTCACATTGGGAAAAGAAAAGATTTCTCAGAATACTATAACTATCATTAAAGTGCTAAATAACATTCTATTAGTTAACATAACAGTATTACTTTTAAATAAAATCTAACAGATAAAGGTCAAACTTCATTTGATATGACAATTTTATCTTTCCTTAAAAATAAACTCTACTCAAAAAATAATTTTAAACTCCTTTCTAAAGTTATCAAGAAGTTCTAATTTTCTACTAGAACTATAAAAGGCTTAAATAAATTCCTGAAAACTATACTATCTTGCAAATATTTCATTGCTCTATGTAGGATTACTCACGAAGTAATGGGTTAAGAACTCTCTTTAGTAGTTCACCCTTAGGTGCCCTGGTTATTATTTCAGTCAGTCTGTAAAACAAAATTGACATTACCTCTTACTATCTTATATTTAATAACTCTTACAGCAATATTTATAGTCATAATACCACATCAATTCACCTGATCTTCAAATATTCTAAAATATAAGAGGAACTAGTTCATTTTTTAGGTAAGAAAATGTAGGGTCATAAAATTAATTTATTTGAGGTTAGTAAACAGCAGACTGGGACCTAAAACCAGGTTTTCTAAAAAAAAAAAAAAAAAAGAATACTTTTTCAACTTAGTCATATTTTTATCATCAGTGTGCCCATATATGATATGAAAGACACATTTTTATGTAACTGTTAAATGTTGTTCGTGAAGCCTGGAGCTATATCTTAACACCTGAAATGGCTTTACCTAATTAAACATTTAATAAGAACTCCACACCAGATCTACTGACTCAGAAATCTAGTTTATCAAGCCCTCCAGGTGATTCCAATGCATGCTAAACTTTGAGAAACACTGTTATAGCCTATTGGTATCAAAGCCTTCAGCCAGAAGAGTACAGCTATAATTAGCACCGTATCTTACCCTGCTCCCTTTTCTTAGCTAAATCCTTTATGTCCTTTTGTACTCTACCCAAGATATCCATCTATCTTCTCACAGAATAGCTGATAAATCTTCTTACTTTACCAAGAAATAATAAACATCTCAAATACCAAATTTAGACTAAAAAGATACATTTGCTACTCTCAAATAAGGCTTAATTGCTTACATGCACATTTATGCAGTTCAAGCAGTCCAAATTTAGTTATTTTATGCAAGTAAAAAAATATTTTATGTCCGTTCTTTATATTCTTACATATGACCTATTTTACCTTTTAATACAATATGGAATGAGTTTATAAACAAAACATGTTACCTTTCCAAGGTAAGCAAAGGTTCAACAGCTCTAGCATGATCAACTGGATAGCGTTCACGAACAGCAAATTTAACTTCATCTGACTCATCAGTTCGAAATCTTAGGATATTTAAAATTAGATACTCATAATCTGTAAGAACAATGTTCCCCTATAATAGAATAAAATATAATTTAATGCTTATCCCATATCATTTTTGAAGCTTAAACATTGAGAAAGAAAATGTAGGGTCTTAAAAACCTCATCAAGGCTACAGAAATGAAGTTACAGAAAGCATTTGACCTTGATGACCACCAGCTGAACTACTGCTGTACTTTTATGATACAGGTCTACAAACACTGTAGCTTATTATGAAAAACAGAACAGATATATATCTATTTCAGAAACCAAGCAATATCACAGATATTGCTGATTCACTCCCAGACCACTGCAATAAAGTATCACAATAAAGTGAGTTGTAATTTTTTTGCTGGTGGAAGGTCTTGCTTTCAAGTTGCAAAAATCATAACATCGGTGAAGCCAAAGTGTCATAAAGCGAGGGGCAATAAAATGAGGTATGCTTATATATTTTCACCTGCATTGTGTCTTTTTAAAAATTTTTATTAATATTTTAGAGAGGAAGGGGGAGAGAGACAGATAGACAGATGCACTCATGTGAGAGTGAAACATTGATTGGTTGCCTCCCACATGCACCCCATTCGGGATCGAACCCCCAACCTGGGTATGTGCCCTGACCTAAATCGAACCAGCCACCTTTTGGTGTCCAGGATGACCCTCCAACCAACTGAGCTATGTCAGCCAGGGCGCATTGTGTCTTTTAATAGCAGTAGTTATGTGGCAATAAAGACAGTGATACCCATCATCTAAGTAATTCCACACTTGATAATGTTGCCTAATGTAATAACTCAATAAAACAAAAAACTGTATGCTTAAAGCTACTCATTGCAGTTATTTACAATAAAAAAATAGAAACAACCTAAATGTAAATATTGGGAAAACTGTTAAATAAATAAATTATGATATACAACATATGCTGTTAACTTATGAAGACTATGTAAAAAAAAAAAAGTAGGAAATTTTTATACTCTTAGATAAAAAGTAGCAAGACAAAAAATTTCTCTATCTTAGGAAGTACAAGGCAAATATAGAGAAAAATGATAATATTTACTAAAGAGTTAGGATTAAAAAGACCTTTTAAAATTTAATACCGTTGCATAATCTTTTCAACGAAAAGAACCTAATGAAAATAAAACTGCCTAAAGAATACAATCTTTCAAATTGATTACTGTGAAGACAGGTGTTATTGCATAATTAAAAGAAGCATCCATGAAAATAGTCACAAATGTCTTAGCAAATACTTAGAAGTTGGTCACAGAAGATGGTAAAGTAGCCCCAATCTCTTGAGGAATGACAATTTGCAAGATAAATGGCTTCAGTAGATGGGAACACCATTCACTTGAGATAAAGATAACCAGAAGTTGTTACTAGGTGTTAAAAGAGTATACGCACCTACTGCTAAAGAATCTGACTTTAAAGCAACCATGCATTTAAATTTTTAAACATTTATTTAACTTAAAGAACAAAAAATTAACTGGAGAAGGAAAGCAGAGGGCTGGGATACAAGTCCATATAGTGTCTTGTTCAGGAAGATGTGACTTGAAAAACAGACCTGGCTACAGAGCCTGGCACATAGAAGGTGTGCACAATAAATGTCTACTGAATAAAATTGTGCAGTTATCCAGAACACCTGGCAGATTCCAGGAAGGCAGTTACTTCCCTGGAAGGGCTTTCCTTAAACCAAGGTTTCCCAAAAGTATTCTGTAAGATGGCTCTCGCTACTCCCATTAAAAAAAAAGAACACTGTGATTAAGTAAGCTTTGGAAATTCTATATAACATATCCTTCTCCAGGAATTGCACATATCACATTATCATATTAAAGAAATTGATAAGTTCTAGAGTTAAATTTTTACCATATTCTCAAAGTTCCTCAAATTTTTATGACTATGGGACTCATTTTTCTAGGCACACCTATTATCTTATGGAATTGGTATCCAAGGAACATATTTTGGGAAATACTATGCTTGACTCTGATGTACACAATAAAGTACTTTCTGATCTTAACTTACTTTCTCCAGAGTCTCTCCTAATGGAACTTATTACAAATTAATAAACTGGTCCTAGCTAGTTTGGCTCAATAGATAGAGCCAAAGGGCCTGGGTTTGATTCCAGTTAAGGGCATGCCCCTGGTTGTAGGCTCAATCCCTGGCCCTGGTCAAGGCATGTGCGGGAGGCAATCAATCAATCAATGTGTCTTTCTCACATCGATGTTTCTCTCTCTCCCCTTTCCTTGCGCACTCTCTAAAAATCAATGGAAAAATATCCTCAGGTGAGGATTAACAAAACAAAACAAAACAAAAAAGAAAAACAAATTAATAAACTGACTTTCTTAAATGAGTTTGAGTAACAATAGCCTCTTTACCCAAAGCCCGGTCAATTCTAGATAAACCACACATCAAAATCTTTGACATGAAACTTTGAAGATCAAATCCTGGTATAGACAGACAGAGGAAAGAGTAATCTTCAGGATCTATTCTAAGCATCAACCAACCTACCTCTCTTGGTTTCACAGTGACTGTGAACATTCCCAAGCACATAACTCTCATATATAAATCCTTATTATCTATTCCAAACTCATCACTAACTGGACCTCTGGAACCTAGACTGTATCCATGCCAATTGCTCAGAAAGTTCAAAATAGAAAGATCCTAAATGCAATGGGATATCCTGAATTTGATCCTGGAACAGAAAAAGGTCATGAGTAGAAAAACTGGTGAAATCCAAATAAAGTCTATAGTGTAATTAATAGTAATGTACCAATGTTAATTTCTTAGTTTTGACAAATGTACCACGGTTATATACTAGTAAGATGTTAACATTAAGAAAAACTAGGCAAAGGGTAGATAGGAACATTCTGTATTATTTTTGCAACTTTTCTGTAAATCAATAATTATTACAAGATAAAAAGGTTTAGATTTTTAAAATAATAAAGATTACACAAATTCATTCATACTATTGAAATAATTTTTAGGTATCATTAAGTGCTAAGTTTAAATTGAAATAGGGAGAGAGGATCCAAGATGGCGGCGTAGGTAAACACCTAAACTGCTGCCTCGCACAACAATTTCAAAACTACAACTAAAAGACAAAACGTCTATCACCCAGAACCACAGGAAAGCTGGCTGAATGGAAGTTCTACAACTAGAAGGAAAGAGCAAACAGCATTGAGAGGTGCACAAGCGCTGAAAAGCTGAGGTACGGGGGCTCGGGAATTGGGCTGACGACAGGCAACTGGGAGCACTGCTTTTTTCAACCCGAAGGGAGACAAGCTCCCGATTACTGCGAACTCCAGTTTCTGGGGAGACGTGGGGGACCCAAACTCCTACGGGGAAAAGCTGGAATGTCTGCCATCGGGTCGGAAAGTGAGGGTGGCTTGCTTGCAGGGCTGCACGCGGAAATAATTGTTTACTGTGCTGGGGCGCGGAATGCGGGGACGCAGTCGGAGACGAAGAGCCGGCTTACGGGCAGCCATTGCTGTTTGCCACACCCTAGCCTAGTGACGCCCTGAGACCCCGCCCTGCACAATCTACAAACCCACCAAAGCTCCAAGCAGCGGCTTTAGCATATGAATGACCTGCCCTATTGCAGCTTAACCTAGCAAACTTGCAGCCCAGGTCAGACAGCTCCAAAACCTCCAAACCCCAAGCAAAGAGGAGAAAACTGTAGTTCTCGCTGTAGCGCCTGCTGGGTGGCCTCAGACAGTAGCTGACCTGCACCCCATTAGAGATCCAGAAGCCAGTGTACCTAGTGGTCAGTGTGAGACACCAGATTTCAACTCCTCAAATCCATAAGTGACACATTCAAGAGGCAGACTCAGTGAGCACCAAAGCCCCACTGAAACAAGTCCTGCACCATAAGCGTGTCTCCAGCGCAGCAGTTCTTCCATTATAGACACAGCGGGTCCTCACAGCCAATTGGCCTGGAGGTCAATTCCTCCCAGTGTACCAACAGCAATCAAGGCTTAACTACACCAAGACTTTGCACTCAGCCCACAAAGGGGTGTACCAAAGGCGTCCACCTCAGGTGATTGGGGAGGCTGAGCTACTGGCCCCTATAGGTCACCTACCACACAAAGCCACTCCATCAACACAGGGAAGCAGCAAAATGCAGAGACAAAGAAACATGTCACGAATGAAAGAAATGGAGGAAAGCAAACTACTGGACGACATAGAGTTCAGAACCACATTTATAAGGTTACTCAAGAATCTTTTAAAAACCGCTGAGGAACTTAGTGAGACCTTTAAAGATCTTAATGAGAATGCCAAAAAAATGGAAAAGGACCAGTCAGAAATTAAGCATACACTGTCTGAAATAAAGAATATAAAGAAACTCAACTGACTGTAGATCAACGTACCCCAAGAATCAAACCGAAGATCTGAAATATGAGGAAACAAAAAACACCCAAACAGAAAAACAAAAAGAAAAAATCCAAAAATATGAAGATAGTGTAAGGAGCCTCTGGGACAACTTTAAGCGTACCAACATCCAAATTTTTGGGGTGCCAGAAGAAGAGAGAGAGCAAAATATTGAAAACCTATTATAAGAAATAATGACAGAAAACTTTCCCTACCTGGTGAAAGAAATAGACTTACAAGTTCAGGAAGCGCACAGAACCCCATACAAGAGGAATCCAAAGAGGACCACACCAAGACACATCATAATTAAAATGCCAAGGGCAAAAGACAAAGAGAGAATCTTGAAAGCAGCAAGAGAAAAACGGTTGGTTACCTACAAGGGAGCACCCATACATACGACTGTCAGCTGATTTCTCGGGAGAAACTATGCAGGCCAGAAGGGAGTGGCAAGAAATATTCAAAGTGATGAACAGCAAGAACCTACAACCAAGATTACTCTACCCAGCAAAGCTATCATTCAGAGTTGAAGGTCAGACAAAGAGCTTCACAGACAAGAAAAAGCTAAAGGAGTTCATCACCACCAAACCAGGATTACATGAAATGCTGAAGGGTATTCTTTAAGAAGAGGAAGAAGAAGAAAAAGGTAAAGATAAAAATTATGAACAACAAAATGACATCAAATACATACCTATCAACAAGTGAATCTAAAAATCAAGTGAATAAAAAATCTGAAGAACAGAATGGACTGGTGAATATAATAGAATCAGGGGCATAGAAAGGGAGTGGACTGACAATTCTCAGGGGGAAGGGAGTGTGAGAGGTGCGGGAAGAGATTGGACAAAAATCTTACACCTATGGATGAAGACAGTGGAGGGGGGTAAGGGCATGGAGTGGGGTGGGGAATCAGGTGGAGGGGAGCTATGGGGGGGGAAAAAGAGGAACACCTGTAGTAATCTGAACAATAAAGATTTATTTAAAATTCAAAAAAAAAATGACAACAGCCAGCACAATAGCTGTTTGGTGTGAATAAATCAAAATTATAACTGTTAAAAATGAATAAATAAATAAATAAATTGAAATAGGAAAAAAAACACAGAAAGGCCCATGTATGATATATAAGCCTAATCCTAGACAGCCAGCACAATAGCTGTTTGGTGTGAATAAATCAAAACTATAACTGTTTAAATAAATAAATAAATAAATAAATAAATAAATAAACAAACAAACAAACAAATAAATTGAAATAGGAAAAAAAAAAACAGAAAGGCCCGTGTATGATATATAAGCCTAATCCTAGATTGCAAGCATAGTAGTCCCCCTTATCCACAGGGGATAAGTTCCAAGACCCTTTGTAGATGCCTGAAACTTTGGATTCTACATTTACTGTGTCTTTCCCCCCATATAAACACATACCTTTACACTTAAAGTAGGGTGGGGAACCTTTTTTCTGTCAAGAACATTTGGATATTTATCATTTGAGGGCCATACAAAATCATCAACTTAAAAATTAGTCTCTATTTGGTCGAACATTTAATTAACTCACTCCTAATGCCTTGGTAGGGCCAGACCAAATGATTTTGTGGGCAGGGCCGGGGTCTCGGGGGCTGGATGTTCCCTACCCCTGATTAAAGGAAGCACTTTTAAGACCTCTCTTTGGCATATTTGAATTGTCAGCATCACTACTATTATGCTTTGGGACCATTATTAAGTAAAATACGGTACTTGAATGCAAGCACTGAGATACAGGACAATCTGATAACAGAGATGGCTACATATACAGCATGAATACTTTGAATAAAGCAATGATTCACACAGGCAGGGGAGATGCCAGAATGGGAAGGCTCACAAGATTTCATCATGCTACTCAGAGTGGTATGAATTTTAAAACTTATGAATTATTTCTGGAACTTCCCTTTTAATATTTTTTGACCATGGTTGACCAGGGGTAACTGAAACCAAGGAATGCACAACTGCAGATAAGGGGTAACAACTGTATTGACCTAAACCTAAGGCATGCCTGCACTTAGTTAAATTCTAGAGATTTTAACCCTCAAATGAAAAATGTTTTTCTTTTCTTTTGTTAGGGAAGTGGGGCAAGGCAGAGAAAGGGGACCATAAATAGGACACTAGACATGTTATGTTAGTATGAGGAATTTATTTGAGCTAGTAGTAGTTAAACCTCCCATTTTAAAAAAATAAATATTTATTTTAAAAATATTTTAAAGTTGATTATGGAGAGAGGAAGGGAGAGGGAGAGAGAGAAACATCAACAGGCTGCCTCCTGCATGTCCCCTACTGGGAATCGAATCTACAACCTGGGCATGTGCCCTGACTGGGAATCAAACCAGTGTCCACTAGGTACATGGAACAACGCACAACCAAGCCATACTGGCCAGGGCAAACCTTCAATTTTAATTCTACGTAATTCTCTGTATACTGAGAATATATTCATGTACTATTACTAGATAATCCCAACCACTGTCCTACTGAGAAATAGAAAAACTGAATAAAATACACAAAGCATGCCTTTTAAGAAATAAAAAAAAAAATGCTAACTGTGCAGCAAACATTTACAGGACCAAAATCTAGGAGAAGATAACTCAGAAAGGTAAGCCCCACACTTGGGGCTACTTTTCCCCTAGGACCATTTGTCTAAATTGTGATAGACTCACAGGACAACTAAGGGGAATAAAAATTGGAGTTCAGGGCCCAAGTGAAAAGTCCTGGGGCGGGAGGGGATGGTGGTGAGGGGTAGTCCAGCTATGAGTAGTGACCTCAAAAGTACACATCCAGAAGAAGGAAATATATCAGCTTTCCTAGGGCCAACTTCTAATCAATTCAATTCCTAACTGATGTAAGGTAATCTGGGATTATGTGTACCCTTTAGCTACCTGTGAAAAGCAAACAAATATCATCTTTAAATGAAGACATCTTTTCAGGTCTCACAGTATATTTTTCCTACTCATTGCCTGCACACAATAAAATAACCAGCATGTCAAGAAACAAGACAATGTAATTTAAATCAAAGGAATAACAGACCTTAAAAAGAGATACTCAAAACTCATAGCTACAGACAACAAAATGGTGGTTACCAAAGGGGAAAAAGGGTAGGGGGAGGGCAAAGTGAGTAAAGGAGGTGAAATATATGGTAATGGAAGAAAACTAGACTTTGGATGGGGAGCACACAATAGAGTTGAATGGCACAAATGTTGAAATCTTGTATACCTGAAAAAAATTTTTTTTAATATATTTTATTGATTTTTTACAGAGAGGAAGGGTGAGGGATAGAGAGTCAGAAACATCGATGAGAGAGAAACATCGACCAGCTGCCTCCTGCACACCCCCCACTGGGGATATGCCCGCAACCAAGGTACATGCCCTTGACCACAATCGAACCCGGGACCTCTCAGTCTGCAGGCCAACGCTCCATCCCCTGAGCCAAACCAGTCAGGGAAGAAAATTAAATATTACTAGGAGCCCAGTGTGTAATTTGAAATTGTGCGGCACCACCCACCCTTGAGTCACCGGTCCGGCCCTGCCTCCCTCTGCAGCCCTTGAAGCAGCTGCGGCCGCTGCTGATCAGGCCCTTCCCCAGTGCGGGCATGCGGAGGCCCCTGCTGCCCCGCCCCCGATGCTGCACGCGCCACCTCCTTCTGTCCAGTCAATCTGTGATGGTGTCCCGGTTAATTAGAATATTTCTCTATTATATATATGCCAACATTACCCAATAAACAGTGGTTGGCAAACTGCGGCTCGCGAGCCACATGTGGCTTTGGCCCCTTAAGTGTGGCTCTTCCACAAAATACCACGGCCTGGGCTAGTCTATTTTGAAGAAGTGGCGTTAGAAGAAGTTTAAAAAATTTGGCTCTCAAAAGAAATTTCAATCATTGTACTGTTGATATTTGGCTCTGTTGACTAATGAGTTTGCCAACCGCTGCCCAATAAACCTAAGAAACCAGTCACTTAGAGGTGTCAGATAATAGAGCAATTCCAAATGATGCCGAATGATTCTTGTCCGAGAGCAATAAATTAGTGAATTGGAAGACAAGTCAAAAGAAAATATGGCTGAGTTTCCCAAAACTGATGAAAAATACCAAGTCACAGATTCTAGAAGCAACATGAACCCCAGTAAGACAATTACAAAGAAAAATTCAACTAGGCACATCACAACAAACTACTGAAAATCAAAACCAAAAAATTTTAAGGCATCCAGATAAAAAGGCTAGATAACCTTCAAAGCAACAGTATAATTGATACTGATTTCAATAAAAACAATGGCTGCCAGAAGACAATGTACTATTTTTGCAATTGTCAAAAATTTATCTCATTAATGGCAAAACTGGTTCTAAGAGAAATGTCTCATTTACTTTATGACAAATTACTAGATGTGAAATTCCTGGGTCAAAGATTATGCACATAAACATTAAAAATGTTATATACTGTCAAATAATCTCCTGAAAGCATTCTTATCTACTTTTGTTCCTCTACATTCGTGCTAATACTGGTTATTGTCAAATTTTCTAATTGCTTATATACATACTAGAGGCCTGGTGCACGAAATTCATGCACCGGAGGGGGTGTGTGGAGCGGGGCTCCCTCAGCCGGGCCTGTGCCCTCTTGCAGTCTGGGACCCCTTGGGGGATGTCCAACTGACCCCTCTGGGGAGCGGGCCTAAGCCGTCAGTCGGACATCCTTAGCGTTGCCAAGGAGGCAGGAGAGGCTCCCGCCACCACCGCTGCACTCGCAGCCATCAGCACAGCTTGTGGCTGAGTGGAGCTCCCCCTGTGGGAGCACACTGACCACTAGGGGGCAGCTCCTGTGTTGAGCGTCTGCCCTCTGGTGGTCAGTGCACATCATAGTGACCGGTTGTTCCAGGTTAGGGACAATTTGCATATTACCCTTTTATCACATAGGATTGTCTGAGAAAAAAGGAAGTACGAGGAGGGAAAAAAATACCTTTTTATATTTCAGTAATTCATGAATTTAGGCATGTACTCATGCTTTTATAAACCATTTGTATTTATTCTTTTTTGAACTGTCTAATCAAGCACTTTGCCTTTTTCCACTTAAGTGCTTTATGAAAACTGCATACGTAGGGTTATGCACATCTTTTTATGGCACAGGTTAAAATATCTTTCCCCAGCCCTAGCTGGTTTGGCTCAATGGATAGAGCATTAGCCTGCAGACTGAAGGGTCCCAGGTTTGATTCCAGTCAAAGGCATGTGACCAAGTTGCGGGCTCAATTCTCAGTAGGGGGCATGCGGGAGGCAGCTGATCGGTGATTCTCTCTCATCATTGATGTTTCTCTCTCTCTCTCCCTCTCCCTTCCTCTCTGAAATGAATAAAAATATATTTAAAATATATATCCAGTTTTTCATCTTCCAATACAGTTCAGTGTTTCCTGCCTTATGCAGTTCTAGAATTGAGTAGTCCTCTCTATTAGTATTTGTTTCCAGTGTTAGGTTTAAAAGTCTTTTTCATCCCAAATTCACCATGTTAATCCGTATTTTTACATAGTATTTCTTTGGCTTCACTTTTTACATTGAAAAAAATGTTTTTAAATCAATTGTGGTTTGGGTGAATGATGTCTGCACTCCTTCCAAGTGGTTAATAGCACTTTTCTGAATACTCTGTTGATACATTCTACACAACAAATCTGCTAAACAGCATGAGAACATGAACTCTATGATTCCTTGTTAACATATGTATAGCATTTAAGAACACAAATTTGTTCAAAGTTATACAAAGCTGTGGAATTTTTCATGTTGCTCCTTTAGGCATTAACATACAGAGAAAGCTTGCTAAAGTTTGGGACTCTGAATTAATAGTAATCTCTATGAATAATGCAACCCTACCTTGACATGGAACATATATACTTCTTTTTTTAAAATATATTTTTATTGATTTCAGAGAGGGAAGAGAGAGAGAGATAGAAACATCAATGATGAGAGAGCCCCCAACCCAGGCATGTGCCCTGACCAGGAATTAAACTGTGACCTCCTGGCTCATAGGTCGACACTCAATCATGGAGCCACACCAGCCGGGTGGAACATACATAGATGGCTTGTTTACTAGCTCCATGAAATGTTAGTTTTGGGGAGTAGAGAAGGGAGTAGTTATGATAGGATTCTTTGGCCTGTGGAAAGCCCTGCAAGGTACTCACTTGATCACCTGTCATTTCCAGTTTTCTGAAACATAAAATTATACCATGTATTTTCCTTCATTGCTTCGAACCCACTTCTCAGTAATTTCTGTCTTCTGAAATGGTCTCTCAGTTTTTGTGGGTTAACAATGTGTCTACTGACTTTTTTTCATGAGCAATAAGTCTTCCTTTCTGGTTGTTTTCTCTTTGCCTTCGGTGTTCCCTAGTTTCATTAAACTGGGTCTAATATTTCTATTCAGAGCCCCTATTTGTGTTTTTTAAAATATATTTTTATTGATTTCAGAAAGAGGAAGAGGGAGAGGGAGAGAAACATCAGTGATGAGAGAATTAGTAATCGGTTGTCTCCTGCATGCCCCACACTGGGAATGGAGCCCAAAAACCCGTGCAATTTCCTGACTGGAAACTGAATCCTAACCTCCTAATTCATGGGTGGATGCTCAACCGTTGAGCCACACCAGCCAGACTATTTGCATTTTTTGCTCACCACTCCATAGGAGCATGACAAAGGTCTTCCTTAAATTAGACTCATTTTCCTGAAGTTAGTTAGGTTTATGAAAATTAAAGAAAATATTCTTGATATTATTTCAGCTATATATCTTTCTCCTATCATTCTAACGAGTTGAAAATATTAACATCATACAAAAGAAACATAAGCGTGATTAGGTCTTATGTTTCATCTCCAGTCACAGCCCTGACAATTGGGTTTTCTCTTTTTTTGTAATGAAAGTACCTAACTTAAGCTTTGCTTGCAGAGGCATCTACTTCAAAAAAGCATCCACTTCAAAGATGGCTACACTGCCAGACACATGACTAAGTCAAGAGCCAGGTCACCTTCCCTCACTGAGGATACTTTGTTTTAGAGACCTTGGTTGATTTTGATAACTGACCATTGGACCACTTGTTTTTTCTCTTCCTACATTTTAAATTCCTCTTCTTATATATTTAAATTTTTGATGCATATAGAATTTATTTTGCTGTAAGTGGCTCATAAAATAGTTCCGAGATAAAATTTGGTAATCAATGGAATAAGTGAGAGGCAAGAAGAATGGTGAACACATCAGTATTCTTCCTCTTAGGACTGATGACACTATAAAAACATGGCAATGTCCCTGAGTCTCAACTGCTGTCTTATTTATGACACAACTATCTATTTTCTGGTTGCATCACAGTAGTCCTGAAATGTAACAGATGATGTCCTCAATTCTCAGATCTTCATCTCCTACATTCATAATGCCATTTTAAATGGCTGAGATCTGCCTAAATTCTAATCTCCAGATTAAATGAAAGTTATTAACTGGAAAACTATATTTAACTTGTTTGGCACTTATTATCCTAATCTATTTATATAAAAACCCTGGGTGTAACACCATCACGGCATAAGTTCGACCAACCGGAAGGAAGTCAGTCCTGCAGGGGTTGGCTGCCGCCATCCCCGAGCTGTTCCCTCCAAAGGCGAGGTTTGAGGCAGGAACCGGTCCTTGGAGCGTGGAGGCACTGGGTCCTGGGTCGCCTTGGCAATGGCTGCGCCCTCCCCGACCTGTTTCCCCTGAGGCCTGAGAGAAGAACCCACCCTCGGAGCGCCAGGAGCGCCCAGTGGCAGGCAGTCAATCAGTCCTGGGTTGCTGAGGCGGAGGCCACTGCATGGTAGAACTCTGGGTCTGGCCCAACAGGGGGCGTGGCCGGCCTTCAAACCAGACCCTGACCGGAGGGAGGAGGGAGCCCCATTCCTCACAGAATCCGCTGTTGGAGAGCTTGCTGACAGTGGCCTGCCAGCCAGGAACCCCATTCACCTGCACCCCGGACCCTGACAGGAGGGAGGAGGGAGCCCCATTCCTCACAGAATCGACAGGTGGCCAGCTTGCTGCCAGGGGCCTGCCAGCTGGGAATCCTATTCACCTGCATATCTGTATGTGCTGTGCCGGCATGGCCAAGGGTTACCCTGAGTGGGGGAGGTGAAAGGCTTAGAAAAAACAGACAAGAGAATAAAAGCTGGGTCTCGGTGGGATGCTGCTTCTCTGAGAGACAGTGACCGCATCCACAAGCTGTGTCTTTATTTTATAGCAGATGCCATGAGGCAAAGTAAGGGCATGATCAGGATGTTTACAACATTCTCGTGGGTTTCAATCCTACTCAACTACATGAATCTGAACTCTATCAAGCCCACATCACTTAGGCACGTGTTCAGACCGTAGGTTCAAGCCCACAACCATAGCTGTTAGCTATAATTGTGTTGGGAGGGCCCTGCCCTCCAAGCTGGGACTTGCATGTGGCAATGAGAGGACTGTGCCCTCTCATCAGTCCAAGGCTTGAACGTGTCCAAACACTGTAGCTGCTCCCCCATATCTGTATAAAGTTTTAATACATTATATTAGAGGTCATGGTGGTACTGTTTTACCCACAGCATCTACAGGAATTGCTGCAAATTTACTTCTCAGTGGAAGAACCTTTCATTCCCAATATACTTTTACCATTCCATTAAATGAAACTTAAATTTCTAGATTTGATATAAACAGTGAAGTTGCTAAAACTATTAAAAAGGCCCAACTTCTCATTACTGATGAATGCACCATGGCATCCAGTCATGCTATCAACGCCATAGACAGGTTACTAAGAGAAATTATTAATTTCAATGTTGTATTTGGTGGGAAAGTTCTCCTTCTCAGAGGGTATTTTCGACAATGTCTCAGTATTGTACTGCATGCTATGCAATTGGCCATAGTACAAATGAGTTTAAAGTACTGTACTGTTTGGGCATGTTTCAGAAAGTTGTCTCTTACAACAAATATGAGACCAGAGGATTCTGCTTATAGTGAATGGTTAGTAAAACTTGGAGGTGGCAAACTTGATAGCAGTTTTCATTTAGGAATGGATATTATTGAAATCCCCTGTGAAATGATTTGTAATGGATCTATTATTTTTTTATTTTTTTTTAAAATATATTTTATTGATTTTTTACAGAGAGGAAGGAAGAGGGATAGAGAGTTAGAAACATCGATGAGAGAGAAACATCGATCAGCTGCCTCTTGCACACCTCCTACTGGGGATGTGCCCGCAACCAAGTTACGTGCCCTTGACCGGAATCGAACCTGGGACCTCCCAGTCCGCAGGCTGACGCTCTATCCACTGAGCCAAACCGGTTTTGGCTTGGATCTATTATTGAAGCTACCTTTGGAAATAGTACATATATAGGTAATATTAAAAATATATCTAAACATGCGAGTCTTTGTCCAAAAAATGAGCACGTTCAAAAACTAAATGAAGAAATTTTGAATATACTCGATGGAGATTTTCACACCTATTTGAGTGATGATTCCATTGACTCAACAGATGATGCTGAAAAGGAAAACTTTCGCATCGAATTTCTTACTAGTATTACTCCTTCGGGAATGCCGTGTCATAAATTAAAATTGAAAGTGGGTGCAATCATCATGCTATTGAGAAATCTTAATAGTAAATGGGGTCTTTGTAATGGTACTAGATTTATTATCAAAAGATTACAACCTAACATTATCAAAGCTGAAGTATTAACAGGATCTGCAGAGGGAGAGGCTGTTGTGATTCCAAGAATTGATTTGTCCTCATCTGACACTGGCCTCCCATTTAAATTGATTCGACGACAGTTTCCCGTGATGCCAGCATTTGCGATGACTATTAATAAATCACAAGGACAAACTCTAGACAGAGTAGGAATATTCCTACCTGAACCTGTTTTCGCACATGGTCAGTTATAAGTTGCTTTCTCTCAAGTTCGAAGAGCATGTGACGTTAAAGTTCTAAATACTTTATCACAAGGGAAATTAGTCAAGCACTCTGAAAGTATTTTCACTCTTAATGTGGTGTACAGGGAGATATTAGAGTAAGTTTAATCACTTTATCAGTCATTGTTTGCATCACTGTTTTTATATCATGTTTTTATATCATGTTTTTGTTGTTTTTATATCATGCCTCTGTTGTTTTTATATCCTTGTTACTGTTTACTAATAAATTTATATATTATTTTTCATATACATTTTACTAATTTCCTTTCATCTCTCACACTTCTATTATAGAGAAAGGGCAAATAGCAATATTAAAATATTTCCTCTAATTAATTCCCTTTTAATGTGCACGAATTTCGTGCACCGGGCCACTAGTGCAGTGGTTGGCAAACTCATTAGTCAACAGAGCCAAATATCAACAGTACAATGACTGAAATTTCTTTTGAGAGCCAATTTTTTAAACTTAAACTTCTTCTAATGCCACTTCTTCAAAATAGACTCGCCCAGGCTGTGGTATTTTGTGGAAGAGCCACACTCAAGGGGCCAAAAGCTGCATGTGGCTCGCTCGCAAGCTGCGGTTTGCCAACCACTGCACTATTGTTGCAAATAAAACAATATAAAATAAAATGTTTCCTGCCCATGTTTTACAGCACTATTACATGAATAATCCTATCTAATAAAGAGAGAATATGCTAATTGACCATCCATCACAAAGATGGCTGCACCCACAGCTGAGGCCAAGTTCCCATAAGGAGCCTTAATGAGCAGTCAGCAGGACCTGAAGCTATGCCCTCCCCCTCCCCCGTGGGGCTTGACAGGGGACCTCAAGGTGCACTTCCTGTCCTGGTGCTGGGCCAGGGGACCTCAGGCTCCTCCCCCCCACCCCAGCACCAGGCCGGGGGACCTCAGGCCACACCCCCCACAAGGTGGGGCTTGACAGGGGACTCCAGGCTGTGCCCCCCACCTGGCAGGGCTTGAAGGGGGATCTCAAGGTGCACTTCCTGTCCTGATGCTGGGCTAGGAGACCTCAGGCTGCTCCCCCCGCCCCAGCACCAGGCCAAGGGACCTCAGGCTATGCTCCCCACCCAGTAGGGCTTGACAGGGGACCTCAGGCTGCGCCCCCCACACGGTGGGGCTTGACGGGGGACCTCAAGGCACGCCCCTCACCCCAGTCTGGACTGTGGGACCTCAGGCCACGCCCCCTGTCCTGGCGCCAGGCCAGGGGACCCGAGGTTACGCCTCCTGCCCGGCAGGGCTTAACAAGGGTGGGACTGGCTGGGTCTGGATCTAGCCCAATAGGGGTGGGGGGAGGGCCAGGTCTGGGTCTCAGGCAATTTTGAGGCACATGTGGGTGGGCGAGGACTTGACTCTGGGTCCCATGATGCACCCCAGACTCTGACAGGAGGAAGGTTTTCACATACATTTTACTAATTTTCTTTCATCTCTGACACTTCTATTATAGAGAAAGGGCAAATAGCAATATTAAATTATTTCCTCTAATTAATCCCCTTTTAATGTGCACGAATTTCATGCACCGGGCCATTAGTTAACAATATAATGATGAATTCTCCCTCACCCCATGCCCCAAATTTAACTTACCCTATCATAGAGCTCAATGATTAAGTGATATGCAGCTTCATCACTTCCAAATTGAAAATCTACAATTCTATCCACACCAAGCTGTTTTGCACTGACTAATCTCCGACTCTTCAAATGTTTTCGGCACTAGCAAGAAACAGAAGAAAAATGCATTTATATAGTTAAAGTTAATTCCTAATCATTTGGTATTGGATTATGTTCTTTCTTTTCATTGGCATCAGGAATATTTTTAAAGTTGCAAATAAAACAATATAAAATAAAAGCTTGCAGGTAATAAGAGGAAAAATATTTTGGTTTAGACAACTCTAAATGCTAACTCTGAAACAGTATTTTATTTTCAATTTTTAAGTAGATGATAGGCCAGGGGTGGGCAAACTTTTTGACTCGAGGGCCACAATGGGTTCTTAAACTGGACCGGAGGGCCGGAACAAAAGCATGGATGGAGTGTTTGTGTGAACTAATATAAATTCAAAGTAAAGGAGCGGAGGGGAGAGCAAGAGAACCCTCCGCTCTTTCGGCTCCGCGGGCCGGATAGAACAGCCGAACGGGCCGGATCCGGCCCGCGGGCCGTAGTTTGCCCACGGCTGTGATAGGCCCATAGTGAAATTTACTTGTTGCTTTATATCACTGCTAAATCCCTTGTTCTCACCCTGATGACCTCACTAAAAGCCATAACCTTTTTTGTTTTTAAAGAGAGGAAGAGAGGGGGAGAGACAGAGAGAGAGAAACATTAATGTGAGAGAGGCACATTGATTGGTTGCTTCCTGCACTCGCCTGACCACAATCGAACCTGCAACCTAGGTATAAGCCCTTGTCCAGAATCAAACCCTGGACCCTTCAATCCTCGGGTTGACACTCTATCCACTGAGCCAAACCGGCTAGGGCAGTGGTCGGCAAACTCATTAGTCAACAGAGCCAAATATCAACAGTACAACGATTGAAATTTCTTTTGAGAGCCAAATGTTTTAAACTTAAACTTTTTCTAACGCCACTTCTTCAAAATAGACTCGCCCAGGCCGTGGTATTTTGTGGAAGAGCCACACTCAAGGGGCCAAAGAGCCGCATGTGGCTCGCGAGCCGCAGTTTACCGACCATGGGCTAGGGCAATAACCTTTTTTTTATTTTAAGTCTCTTTCTACTCCAATCTTTTAAGTATCCCAAATTTCCTTTTGTGTGTTTGTGTTCAAAATTAATGAAGTTTCCATTAATCTTCCATTTCAAATACAAATTCTAAACCATAAGCTTATTGGTATTGTGGAAATTAGTCCTCCAACTTATATCCAATTACCCTCTATTGCCACAAACTTTATTGATATAACCCAAATAATTAGAATTTTCTGGTACTATCTCCACGCTTTTGATCAACCTAGCTGAAATCCAAATATAATAACTCCTGTTCATTATCAAATCTCATTCCTCACATCCCTAGTCATAAAGTTATTGTTCTTATTAGCAATTAGAATAAAATTAGCATGTTAAACCCAAATACAAATTACTTGGTAAATACTTTTTATTTTAGATTATTTGTACCATTCTTCAGTACAAATATTTAGGTACTAGAGGCCCAATGCATGAAATCTGTGCAAGAGTAGGCCTTTGCAGCCACGGCAACGTCCAGAAGGTTGTCCGGACAGTCGTTCCGCTGTTTGGCCATTCGGCCAATTTACAAATTACGCTTTTATTATCATAGATGACATGGAACAGAAACAAGACTACTCTGTAGCCTCTAAAAAAAAGTCTTACAGCTGTATCTAAATTTTGAATTTGAAAGATCCTTTAGTGTAGACCAGTAAGAAAGAATGCTTTCTTTTCTCCAACACTCAGATTCAACATAAATTTTACAGAAATTAATCTAAAACCACCTTTAAAAAAAAAAGAAATATAGAGTCATTCTTAGAATGAATGTCTACTCTTTTACAACTAAGAATAGTCTCCTCCAGACCTTATCGTTCAAGTTGACTAAAATTTTCATTTTATGTACTTATATATTCAGGCGGATATAAGAATTTTCCAACTTCACAGAATAAACAACTTCCCCCTCTTAAATTCAACCGTTCTGATTTAAGAGTAGCCTATATGGATTTTTATTTAAACAATGACCTACATATAAGGGCTATCTTTAAATCCCCAGGGGAAAATCACAATCAAGTCTTCTAGAGTCCCCGAGTAATCTTCTTATTCAAGAAATGGAGAGTTGCCGAAACCGGTTTGGCTCAGTGGATAGAGCGTCGGCCTGCGGACTGAAGGGTCCCGGGTTCGATTCCGGTCAAGGGCATGTACCTTGGTTGCGGGCACATCCCCAGTGGGGGGTGTGCAGGAGGCAGCTGATCGATGTCTCTCTCTCATCGATGTTTCTGACTCTCTCTCCCTCTCCCTTCCTCTCTGTAAAAAATCAATAAAATATATTTTAAAAAAAAAAAAAAAGAAAGAAATGGAGAGTTAGCCCTGGCTGGTTTTGCTCAGAGGTTAGTGTGTCGGCCCTCACCCTGAGGGTCTCGGATTCAATTCCCAGTCAAGGGCCTGTACCTCAGTTGCAGGTCTGATGCCCGGCCCTGGTCGAGGTAGGTGCAGGAGGCAACCAGTTGATGTGTCTTTCTCATATCAATGTTTCTCTGTCTCTCTCCCTCCCCTCTCTGTCTCTGTCTCTGTCTCTCTCTCTATATATATACACATATACACTGAGTGGCCAGATTATTATGATCTCTGAACACATAATAATCTGGCCACTCACTGTATATCCTATATAATAAAAGGCTAATATGCAAATTGTCCCCTCTACCAGGAGTTCGACCAGCAGGCAGGCAGGCCAACTGCCCATGTCCCCTCCGCCTGGCCAGGCTGGCCGGATCCCACCCATGCACGAATTCATGCACTGGGCCTCTAATATATATATATATATACTGAGTGGCCAGATTATTATGCGTTCAGAGATCATAGTAATCTGGCTACTCAGTGTATATCTGTGTGTGTGTGTGTGTGTGCGCGCGCGCGCGTATCCCACTCTCTCTCTAAAGATCAATGGGAAAAATATCCTCAGGTAAGGATTAAATTAAAAAAAAAAAGTAGAGTTAAAATGAACATAAAAGGCATCCTTATGAGGAACAAAAATTGGCACCATGGAATGGTGAAAAAGGGAAGATTATTTATCATGAGTATGTGTGGACGTAGAGTACATATATAAATCCTGTTTTGTTTGCTTATTTCATTAGCAGCGTGGTGAAAACAACCTTTCACCCACTGAGCTATAGCTGGCATCCCCAAATGTGAGAACTAGAGACAAATACTGTGATTTACCACATACTGGACATGGCCCTGCCTGTATCATACAACAGTAACAGCTCTTTAAGTTATTTATAAAGTGCTTAACATTGTCTGTTCCATTAGAGGGGATCTTTCTATACATTTAGCTTGACATGTACACCTAACTCAAAAATTCTAAGTTTCTTTAAAGTGTTTGAAGTCCCATTGATACTATAGCCCAGTGGTCAGCAAACTGTGGCTCGTGAGCCACATGCGGTTCTTTGGCCCCTTGAGTGTGGCTCTTCCACAAAATACCACAGCCTGGGCGAGTCTATTTTGAAGAAGTGGCGTTAGAAGAAGTTTAAAAAATTTGGCTCTCAAAAGAAATTTCAATCGTTGTACTGTTGATATTTGGCTCTGTTGACTAATGAGTTTGCCGACCACTGCTATAGCCTAATTTGGGAATGTTTACACAATCATATCCTATTGCTTATTACATCATCTGCAAAACTAAATGTTCTTCATATCCACTGAGTTGTTAACTTAAATGAAATATGCATTACCCATCTACTTTTAAAAGTGCTACACAAACATAAAGTGGCATTATTAGTAAGAATAATCTCCAGAAGAACCATTTTGGGTTACTATTAAATAAACTTTTAAGAATTTGATACTTTTATGACAGCCCTTGTGATCTGGGAAGCACTTACCTAACTTGCAATCCAAAACAGATTCTAAGTTGCTGGGATAAGGCTCTTCTCTGTAAAGCCTCTAATGAAATAACACAATGCCAAAACAAATAAATTTCTGAAGGAAAGTGAGGAGGAGAGGAAGAAGGAAATTAATACATATGGATGCCTAATATGTGTCAGGCATTGTGTTAGATGCTTTACATGTTACTTTAATTAATCCTCACCAATAACCCCATGAGGGAGGTATTATCCATATTTCACATTCAAAGAAACTAAGTTCCAGGAGGTTAAATAACTTTTCCAAATTATAAAATGAGTGGCAAAACCATTAATTCAAAGTTAGGTATATCTGACTCCAACGCCTTTCCTCTGTAGCACATGAACTTTCAGTATATCTTTATGTCAATTAGCAAATGAGTAGCATGTCCACAATGCAGAATCTCAGATTTGATAGTACAAAGGAAAGGAGAGAAGTAAAAAGTAAAAAGATATAATAATTGTTAACATACTAATGTCACTGAGTATTCCAACAAAATACAGATTGATAGCTCAAAAGTGAGCTATGGAAGATAAGACTAGGAAAAGGAGGGGTGGGGAAGGTGAGGAACAGATCATGGAAAGCCAAGAATGCTAGGATATGGGATATTCAAAAATTAGGGAATCCTAAAACGTGAGATAACTAATGAAAATGATGCTTTAGAAAAATTTAATGTTGGTCTAATACAGAATTGTTTTGATATACGAAGTGGATTTATAGCTAAGGGACGACAAGGTTGAACGTCATAAAAAGCTTGACCTTGAATACTGACTGTGGGAACAGAAAGATTTGGAGCACAATTGGGTGTGAAGGGTAATAAGGAGAAGTCAATAGATATCCACTTTATTCATTCCAGTATCCATCAACTACTCTTATCTTTATTTTATCTCTACTTTAAAACTTCAACTGCTAGTGACCAACCTCAGGGCCTTAAAATTTACTTTCAAGTATAAGTTAAAATTTACCTTCATGGCAAAACTAGACGGCATCATATTCTTAGGCCACTCAAATTCTGTTGTGTGAATTCGTATGCCAGATTCAAGTAAAAGTGTTGCTTTAAAGTCTGGTCTGTAGAAGAAAAAAGTCAGTTTTTTTCTTTAGGGCATTTGCCAATGCTAACTCAGTGAAACAGACTAAAAGTGTAGGTTAAAAAAAATCTCTCATTTAATTACAAAAGATAAAACAAGCCTTACTTTTGAAGACGAATAAGATATGTCTTATTATCCACATCATAAACATTGTTTACTCGCATTCCTAGCAAGCTGCAAAGAGAAAGGAAACATGTAACAAATCACACTACCATCTGAAACATAAACCTTCACACAATTTAATGCTGCAGGCAGAAGCAGAGCCTACGAAAGAGGGGGACTTCAGGATCCTGGACTCTAAAGATACAGAGTCAACTAAGGAGCAAAGTCTGAAGGCGATCATGCTTTCAGTTCAAAACTTAAGTGTAACTGTTTAAGAACAAAAGGGGTCCATCAGCCCTGAGAACACCATGCTTTGTGACTTTGAAATGACCCAATGTTTTTCAGGAAAGGCAGTCTAGTCCACTTAATTTACTGCAAGAGGAAAATAAAGGGGGGGGGGGGGGGCGAACAAGGCCCTATGACAAAGCTTACACAGCTGAGTAATAAAAAACCAGACTAGAATCCAGATCTGTCACCTCCAGCTGACGGCGAGGCTCCCTCTGGGGCGAGGAGTGTCAAAGAAAACAGGCCTCCAGTCTGGAAAACTCTGAAGCAAAGGACTTTGGCGTCTTGGCGTCCACCTGGCGTCTACGTGTTTTACTAAATGTTCGCTGTCAAACCTAGACGACTGAGGCCGACGAAGCGAGAGCCCCGCCATAGCCGGACACCAGACCAGCGAGCCAAGCCACCCGCGAGGGCAGAGAGTGGGGCACGCGGGCGCTGGGATCCCCAGGTACCCTGCGGGCCCGGGGAGAGGGCAAGCGCTCGCACACCCAGGCCTAGCCAGGTCCACAGAATAGCCCGGGGGGAGAAAGGGGAAACCTCGGGCTGGTCTTGTTTTAAACCGTGGGGCCCCTCTGCCTCCTGCACTCCCCACACTAGTCCCGTCACCTGTCGTACGTTACCTGGCATTCAGCTCCGCGAGTACCGCACGGAGGTCAACGGTGCTAAAGCGGGTCTTCATGGCGAGGTTAGAGGGTCGCTACCGCAGCTTTCACCACTGATTGCCTGACCCGACGCCGCTACTCTTCCACGCAGGCGCACTTGGCGGAGATCTACGGCCGCGCAGAAGACCCAATATTACTTAAACGCGTTTCTGTCGCTTTCCGGAAGAATTCGTTTATCAAGTCCCCGTCAACTCGCTTTTTTGTGTGTACCAGAACAATTTTATTTTGTACCAGAAAGAGATACCAACTGTTCCATTAAAACTACATTCCTTCCTGGAAGGTTTACGGATTAATCCGGTTACCTTGCCCCTTGTATTCGGAACGCAAACCAGCCTCCATAGTGACCCCTGCTGGTGGTAACAGTTTATGAGGGAGGAATCCTGATTTCCCCAGAGGGGCCGGGCCGTAGGGTTCTGTCTCCTTTACTTTAGGTTCCTTGTACGTGCTGAAATGTAAGAAGTCAAACTGTTTCATTGGCCTTATAATTATCCTCAACAATCAAGGCGAACCAGCCCGCAAGAAGGAGTTCCTATTTTGATGGGCCCTGCTCTCCAAGGTAGAGCAACCCTGTTCTCATGGGGAGTTTCCTATGATCAGCTGACAGGAAGAGAAGACTTAGGACTGATTGATGCATAGATAGTTCTGTATGATATGTGGGCATCACCTGAAAATGAACAGCTGCAGCACTACTGCCCCTTTCTGGGACATTCTTGAAAGACTGTGGTGAAGAGAAATATCCTCCCAGTGGGCAGAATTTCCAGCAATGCACCTGGCTGTTCATTTTTCTTGGAAGGAGAAATGTGATTACCGGTGTATACCAATTTATGGGCTGTGACTGGGTGGCCAGGGACTTTGAAGGAACATGATTTGAAATTTAGTGATGATGAAGTCTGGGGGACAGGTATGTGTATAGACCTCTCTGAATGGGGAAAAAAAAAAAGTGAATATATTTGCATTCCATGTGAATACTCACCAAATAGAGGAGGATTTTAATAATCAAGTTGATAGGATGACAAACCTGTTCTGTGGATACCAGCCAGCCTCCTTCCTCAGCCACCTGGATCATCGTTCAATGGGACCGTGAATATAGTGGCCATAGTGGCAGGATGGAAGTTATGCATGGGCTCAGCAACATGGACTCCCATTCACCAAGGCAAACCTGGGAGCAGCTGTGCTGAGTGCCCAAACTGCCAACAGCAGAGACCAGCGCTGAGTCTATGGCACATTCCCCCAGAGTGATCAGCCAGCTACCTGGTGGCAGGTTGATTACACGGGACCACTTCCATCATGGAAGGGGCAGGGTTTTGTTCTTACTGGAATAGACATTTACTATAGAAGCAGATTTGCTTTCCCTGCTGAAACTCCCATCCATAGACTTACAGAATGCCTTTTTCATCATCCTGGTATACCACACAGCATTACTTCTGATCAAGAAACTCACTTCACAGCTAATGAAGTGCAACAATGAGCATAGGATCATGGAATTCACTGTTTTTACCATTTCTCCCACTATCCCGAAGCAGCTACCTTTATATAATGTTGAAATGGCCTTTTAAAGACTCAGTGACAGCATCAGGTAGGTGGCAATACTTTGCAGGACTGAAGCAAAGGTCTCTCCAGGAGGCTGTATGTGCTCTGAATCAGCATCCACTATATGCTGCCTTTTCTCCCATAGCCAATATTATTGAGTCCAGAAATCATTAATATGGATGAAAATGAGAGTGGCACCATTTACTATTACCCCTAGTGACTCACTTGCAAAAATTTTGCTCCCTGTGTCTCCCAGTCTTATAATCTGCTGGCCTACAAGTCTTAGTTATAAAGGAAGGAATGTTTCCACTAGGGGACACAATTTAACTGAACTAGAAGTTTAGACTGCTGCGTAGTCACTCTGGGCTCCTCATGACTATGAATTAACCGGCAAAGAAGGGAGTTACTGTGGGGGGATTGGTCCTTATTACCAAGGAGAAATTTGACTGCTACTCCACAGTGGAGGTAAGGAAGAGCATATCTGGAATATAGTAAATCTCTTAGGGCATTTCTTAGCATTACCACACCCTGAGATTAAAGTCAATTAAAAACTACCGCTCCAACCAGACAGGAATACTAATGGCTCAGATCATTCAGGAATGAAGGTTTGGATAACTCCACTAGTTAAAGAAACTTGAGTAGCTGAAGTGTTTCCTGAAGGCAAATGGAATATGGAATGGGTTGTGGAGGAAGGTAGTTATAACTACCAGCTACAACCACATGACCAGCTACAGAAATAAGGACTGTATGCTCTGCCAGTGTGGCTCAGTGGTTGAGTGTTGACCTATGAACCAGGAGGTCATGGTTCAATTCCTGGTCAGGGCACATGCCCAGGTTGCAGGCTCGATCCCCAGTGGGGGGTGTACAGGAGGTAGCCAATTGATGATTCTCTCTCATCACTGATGTTTCTATCTCTCCCTTCCTCTCTCTGAATCAATAAAAACGTATCTTAAAAAAAAAAAGAAAGAAAGAAAAGATATTTGAATCAGAAATTTCTAATTTTTCCCTTATATGAAGTTGCTTTGAATGTCCTAGTCTTTAATTTCTGGCTCCCAAAAGGGGGAAAGAAAAAAAATGTAGGGAGGGGAAAAAAGGATGCCAGCCCTTTTAAATCTAACCCTATAAGTTGCTTCAACCAGAAGGGACAGGGGTTTCAAACAGTGGTAGGAGGTGCAACAACAATGGCCACCTGCCTCTTTGCACCTCTTTGACCAGAAGCAGCAATTTGGAAAAGAGGGTCCTTTTTTGCCCAGTCTGGCTCCCAAAAACCGTGTGCAAGCTGCTCCAGAAACAGGTCCACATCTGGCTGCTACATATACCTAGGAGTTGGGGATGGGTAGATGCTACTGTGCTAAGACCTGAAAATTAGAAAAACTAACCACAATTTACCATCCAACCCTTTTCCTGGAAGTTGCAAGCTTACAAGACTCCAGAATTCCAAAACAGTTACATCAGACAGATTCTACCAGTGTAATTGTCTAGGTAGAGAGCTAGGTTCCTGGTGCTTTCTACCCTACCATCATCCCAAGATCCTCCTCTTTTGAACTAATATTAAGTCTTTATTGTTTGTGGCCACTGAAGTCTCTGTTCCATTAGATTAATATGGACCGTTTTAATCTAACGGTTTAACAGAGATCTCCTCAGATGCTAGAACCAACCAACCAACTGTCAACTGATGGTCATTGGCACCAATTCAACACCAACAGGAATCCCCAAATTGGGGTGCAGTGAAGAAGGAAACTTTATTCAGTACAAAACAGTTCAATTGTGATACAGCAAGGCTAAGACAACAGCATGGCTGTGAGGCAGCCCTGGGGACAGACCCTCTTCTGGCTCCTCTAAGGTCTGCTCTGCTTTGCTCCATGCTGGTGGCTCTGGCAAGATATCTTTGGTGTTTTAGCTCATCCAGGGAGACACAGTCTTCAGTCTTTTATGGAAAGGGAAAGTGCATTCCCAGAGCCAGGGGGACTGGTTTATATGGACAGAAGTCCCCACTCCTGGTCCTTGATTGGTCTGTCCTCATGTAAATGAAAACTCAAAATTCTCAATGTTTGGTTGGTCCAAAAGTTACTGTCCTGATCGGTCAGAATAGAGCCACTCTGGTTGGGCAGAGCTGAACCAACCAGATTGGATGGGGAAACCCTCAGTCCTATTGGTTGAAATAGATTCCAGGAACTCCTCTGTAAGGGCTGGCTCAGATGGCAGAAACAAAGTGCAGGCAGGCAGTTCAGTGCAGGCTCCTCCAGGAAGTGCAGTTTGTGTGGGAGGTCCCTACTTAGAAATGCTCTATTTCCTTTTAAAAATTTTAGCCCAGCCCTAGCTGGCGTGACTCAGTGGATAGAGCATTGGCCCGCAGACTGATGAGTCCTGGGTTTAATTTCTGTCAAGGACACGTACCTCAGTTGCAGGTTCAGCCCAGGCTGGGCCCTGGTCCAGGGGCATGTGCAGGAGGCAACCAATCAATGTGTTTCTCTCATATAGATCATTCCCTCTCTCTTCTACTCTCTGTAAAAATCAATGGGAAAATATCCTCAGGTGAGGATAAAAAAAAAATCTATATATATAAAAACCCAGCAACCAAATGGCAGAATGACCAGAACAACAGGTCTACCAGTCGCTATGATGCACACTGACCACCAGGGGGCAGACGCTCAATGCAGGAGCAGCCCCCTGGTGGTCAGTGTGCTCCCGCAGTGGAAGCGCTGCTCGGCTGACTGGGATGAGCAGCTGCTCCCACAGGCCTAGGGTGAGACCGAATCTCTGCACCTATCAAATACCTGAGACAATCCAGACTCTGGCCTGACCCCACCAGCTGATGCAGGCCCTCTAAGGTGTGTTCTAGAAAGAGTGTATGGAGCTGGCATAGATGGATGGCAAGAGGGGATATGACTGTGGACCCCCTGGGGAGGCTGTCCTGATGGCTGAGGATCCTGGAGCACAGCTGCCCTGAACATCCCCGATGGTGTCACCAACCTGGCATCACACATCAAGGATATTCACCAAATGGCTTTGGGGTGCAAAGGTCTCTGCCAGTTCCTCCAGGACACAGAACATTCCTTTACCCAAGATATTACCCTGAAATATCAGCTCAGACTAATTTCCTCATTCAGCAGCTGCTCAGAGGGTGGGTCCACAACCACTCGGTTGACCAGGATGAGCGGTGCTCCCACAAGGGGCAGATTCTCACAGGCCACGCCCTCCACCAGTGCACAAATCTGTGCACCAGGCCTCTAGTAATAATAAAAATCTTAGCTCAGTTAGCCACCAGAGACCCTTCTTAGTAGGTGTCATCTTTCTCAGGGTTCACACAACCAACCAACCAACCAACGAAACAAACAAAAGAACTCTCCCTCAGTTTACAGATTGGAGTACTTCTTCAACATTAGTGTGGCAGTTATAACACTCCTCTAGCCTTCACTTTCTTCTTGCTCAAACCCTTAAGGTCAGCCAGATGTGAGAACTTAGGGGCTTTTCTGGTCTTTTCTAAGACTGTGTTCTGACCTAATCGTGTGTGAGCTTCTAGATTCACTGGAATATGCCAGAACTTTTCATAATCTTTATCTCCCCAAGTAATTCCTTTCCTGGCTTCTTCTTTCCCAGCCTTTTTGGTTGAATTCTTGCCTTGACTATCATGTCTTGCCCCAGGTGGCAGCAGCTAATACATTTGTCTTTACATGCTTTCAAAAAATGCTGCTCATGAAGCCACTTCATGTCCAAAAATATGTCCTATGCAATAAAAACAAAGTTTTGATCTGATTTATTATGAAGCTACCACACAGGTCAAAACTCATAACCACAGTTCTTTGAGAATTACGTTTGTATTCCTTCTTCTGCTGCCAGCATATTGCAGGAATGTGAGCTGCTGTCTTCAGACCACTGTGGAACTGAGGAGTGGGGAATGGTCATAGGGAAGATTATGATGCCACAGAGCTCTGGTACTTCAATTATACAGTTTTTTCCCCTTCATTAAATATTTCCCTGGTCATTGTAAGTTTTTTATTAGATTCTAGACTTTTTTAAAAAGTTGATTCTGACAGTTTTTGCCAGCTTATTTTTTGCTTCCTGAGAGTGATAGAGCCTAGGAGTTCTCTACTCCACCATAGTCCAGTATGGCAGATTTTTACAAGGCTTGTTTATTCATGCATTTATTTATTCAATAACATATGTTGAGCCCTATGCATTGATCTATATTGGTTATTTTAAGCTCTTATAAGCACAGCAGTAAGCAAATAACACTATTTGACCTTATCAATAGAAGTTTGAGATCTATAATGAGAGATGATATTCCAGTTCTATGCTTAGATGGTAAACCAGAGGTAGAATACTATGTTCTGTATTGGGGACCATACTTTCCGAGGAAGATGTATAAACTTGACAAACAGAAAGGTAAAAAGAAATTGAAACCATATAATGTGAGAAATGTTTGAAGTGCTGGTGGGTAGAAATGATATCAAATCATTTATTTGTAACCCCAAGGGTTAAAGCTAGTACTAATGAGAGGAGATTTCAGGAAAATGAATAAAGTATTAATACAAAGAAAAAATTCCTAGCAGTCAAGGTTGTTCAAATAAGTTTTTTAAACTTTACATTACATTTATGTATTTTACATATATGACATCTCACAAAAGTAAAACAAAACAAAGTATTAAATTATATATGTGGTGGGGGATAAGACTAGCCTATGACTGCTTTGATTAATAGAGTACAGCAGACAGAAGTGATGCTATGCTGTTTCTTCCTCTAGTCTTTAAGAGGACTAGTAGCTTCCAACTTGGTCTCTTGAAGCCTGAGTTTCTATGTAAGAAGTCTCACAACTTGCCACAGAGATGACTTGAGTTATATGGAGAGGGAGATGGGCCTGAGTGAGTGCAGTTTTACAGCCAGGTCTGTCAAGGACCAGACATGTGAATTAAAAGATTAGACTAGCAAGCAACTGAATACCACTGGTATCACCTGCAGTAGAATTGTCCAGCAGATCTTTGCCCAAATTTCTGACCCTCTCAATAATAAGATATAATAAGATGGCTGTTATTTCACACCACTAAGTTTTTGAGTAGTTTGGTATACACTGGTACTTCCAGGCTGCTATAACAAAAATACTATAGACTAGAGATTAAGAAGTCCAAGGTCCAGGTGCCTACAGATTTGGTGTCTGGTAAAGGCCTGCTTTCATGTAAAGTTGTCTTCTCCATATGTCCCCACATGTTGGAAGGGGCAAGGGAGCTCCAGTCTGGGGTATCTAATCCCATTCAAGAGGACTTCACCTTTGTGACCTAATCATCTTCCAAAGGCCCATCACATTGGGGAATAAGTTTCAACAAAGAATTTTTGGGAACACAAACATTCAGTCTATACTATACACAATAGATAACACAAACACTAGGCAAATTTAAGCAACAATTTTTTTAAAAGAAAGCAAGGAGCTTAATATTAATATTAAAAAAGTAGAATCAAGAGCAAAAACATTGTTTTTGAAAGGCAGTATTATTTTTAAATCAGCAAGGTGTGTATTCTAAAGATAAAATGTGAATATTTATACTCATGAAATGGGTGATACCCTTCAAAGCAAAACACCAAAAGCAAAAACTATCTATATTTATAAAAGCCAAGCGACCAGAACGATGGAATGACTGGAATAACTGGTTGCTATGATGAGCACTGTGGTGGCTGGCCAACTGGCCCAATCGGGCCCCAACCAGGGCCCCCCCAACCCATCAGGGGTGGGGCTGCCAGCCAACCTCCCGTGGCTCCTCCCCACCGCTGGCCTGGCCCCGATTGGGCCCCATTGGGGTGGGTGGCTGGACCCCACGTGTGCACAAATTCATGCACCAGGCCTCTAGTAAAAGATAAGAGTGATAGATTTGAATGCATAAAACTTTAAAGTCTCTGCATGTGAAAAACATTCCATCGTTAATATGATTAAAGGCTGAAAAAACACAGTCAACTTCATGATATACTGAACTTTTTTTCATGAATGTTGTAGGAAATTGTAAAGTATAACCAAGTATTGGGTGGATAGTTGAAATAGGTATTCTTCAATGATATCGAGTAAGTGCCAAAGCGCCTTTGTAACAATGGCCTTCTGAAAACCATATTTTAACCGAGGAGAGAGTTTTTGTTATTGGAGATTTCAGGCATTCAGGCAGGCAAAATAATTAAATATATTTAGCAGGATATCTCAAGAACCCTAAATCACACTTTACATGACTCATTTTAAAATAATGGTTGCTCCCCATCGCACAGCAGACTGGAAGGTCTTCAAAGGCAATGGCTTGTCTATATTATTTCTTCTTATCTACTATCCAATTGGGATCTGTTAAATATTGGGCACTTAAACATCTTAAGTGTAGATAAATGGATAGATGGCTGGATGAATGGATAGGTAAATGGTTGGATAAATTGTTAAAAATAATTTGGTTTAAAGAAACACACACGTACACACACACACACACACACACACACACACACACCCTCAAAAGGGGAAAAGTATTGACCCTGAAAACTTGTTCAATATGAAAAGTTCTATACAAAGTACAAGTATGTTAAAGAAGATAGTTTCTGACCTCATAGAGTTTTTCAGGTACAGAATAACCTTGACACTTCTCATGTATTTGCTTTCTAAGATAGTTCTTTCATAAAGATGGAATTATTATCACAGACCAAGAACTGACAACTTAAAAAATTTTCTTCTTTTATACATCATTCACCTGTTTCTTTTAAAATGAGATATGCGGGGTGCAATACTTGCTCAATATGGCTCAGAGGAAGGCATGAGGCTTCCCTCTCAGCAACGCTGGGTTCAGAAAACAGCCCCAACCAGGTTCTCTAAGCTCTGCGCTTCAATTCGATCTTTTACATTAGCTGTTGGCAAGCAGAGACAAGGATGACGCATTCTGCCACACTAGCCCCTCACCTCTGCTATCACAAGGGCATCTGAACTCCCTTTAAGTTGCTTTTATCCCCCTACAAGGGGGGAGTAGAGGGAGCCCCAGTCCGAAGGTCAGCATCATTGCAAACAAGCAGAATTGAAGGATTTGGGAGAAAGAGTTGTTTAGCTAGACAGATCGTCGTCTACAGCATTTAAAAGCAAAAACATTGGTAGGCTAGTGATGAAAGAAGGTGACATCCTATGGCAGGAGTTGGGTAGGGCAAGTCCGGTCAAGTTGAGGAGCAGCAAACTGGACTGCTGTTGGAAGAATTGGGGAATTTTAGAGTCTGAGGCATTTTTGCTTTGTTATCCTTCCGCATTTTCTCCTACAGGTTGTGTGTACACGAGCAACCCCTGTTGGCTCCCAGAGTGATAACAGCTTTTCGCAAAGACACGACCCACAGGTTGAGAACCGCTGCTGTAGAGCCTAACCCCATTGGAAAACACAGATATTTACATTACGATTCATAACAGTAGCAAAATTACAGTTATGAAGTAGCAACGAAAATAATTTTCTGGTTGGGGGTCACCACAACATGAGGAACTGTATTAAAGGGTCTCGGCATTAGAAAGGTTGAGAACCACTGGTTTAGACAGTGCTGCAGTAGGGGTTAGCGATGAGGTGACTGGAAGTCCCGTGTATCCTGATACCCCATGAGCTTTAATCGTAAAGGAGACGTAAGATATGAGGCAAAAGAATGTTGGGAACAGAGCCAGCACTGAAGACTAGTAAACCTGCATACGTAAAGGTATGGCTGTGGAAAGAGTCATGGGTTTATTTGGGAAATACAGAAAATATTGTATTTAGAATATACAGAAATTGCTTTTTAAATCAGGAAAGGGCAAAAGAGACAGGGTCTCGCTATGTTGCCCAGGCTGGAGTGCAGTGGCTATTCACAGGCGCGATCCCACTACTGATCAGCACGGGAGCTTTGACCTGCTCCGTTTCCGACCTGGGCCGGTTCACCCCTCCTTAGGCAACCTGGTGGCCCCCCGCTCCCGGGAGGTCACCATATTGATGCCGAACTTAGTGCGGACACCCGATCGGCATAGCGCACTACAGCCCAGAACTCCTGGGCTCAAGCGATCCTCCAGCCTCAGCCTCCCGAGTAGCTGGGACTACAGGCGCGCGCCACCGCGCCCGGCGCTGGCAAGCGGCGCGAGACGGCCTTAGAGGCTGAGCGCCGGTGACGTCATCAGGGGCGGAGTGCAGCCCTGCAAGTCACAGGAATGAATACGCCCAGCAGGAGGTGGTCTGGAGGCTGCGTCCGTGTTACGTCATCGGTAGCGAGGCCGAACGCAACTTTCAGTCTCTACGTTATTTTCTGAACTCTGTGTTCTTGTGGACCAGAAATGGGTCAGTGTGCACTTAATGCGGGTATTGAGTGTTGGCAGACTTACCCGCGCACAAAAGGAAGCGCAATAACCTGGTCCCTCAGCATTGTCTTTCTTCAGCAGGCTTTAAATACGTGCTGCGTCTTTTGGGGGTGCTTTATTTACGAGGGAACCATCTGTTCCTAAATCTCTCATTGTCCCCAGCAAGCATTTAGGAGGTGCCTTCACTGTATGAAGCAGTATAGCCCATGGTATTGGAGGTTGGGGATCTTAGGGGCGAGGTCCTGATTAACAAGACTTGCCTTCAGCTCTAGCGGGTTTGGTACAGTGGATAAGAGCATTGGCCCAAGGACTGAGGGTTTCAGGTTCGATTCAGGTCAAGGGTATGTACCTCGGTTGTAGGTACATGATGGGATCCAGGTCTCGAGAGGGATGCAACCAATCTATGTGTCTTTCTCACATCAATGTTTCTATCTTTCCCTCTCCCTTTTTAAAAACCAATGGGAAAAATATCCTTGGGTGAGGATTAACAAACAAAAAACTATACTTACTGGAAGGTGAACATGGTGATGGTGCACGTGGATAGGCTAAATAGCCATCTCAGACGGTGATTAAAGAAAGTTGAATTTATTTAGGGAAAGGGGATGCTGGATGGGATATCCAAAGGGAAGGGCTGCACAGCACTGAGCCAAGGGGACATTGGATCCATGATGGCAGCACCCTGGAGCTGCAGTTTCATCCTTATATGCAGTCACTAGCCGGCAGCTTGTTGTCTACTGGTTTGGGGGCTGAGCTGGTGGGATTGGAATGCAGGTGCCTTCAGGACACTTCCCATGCCTTGTATGGTCTGACTCCTGGTGTCCAGCAAGTTTTTCCTGGTCTTTTGTTCTTCTGTGTCAGGAAGCTTACAAATGGACGTTAAGTCCTAACACTTATCTCCAATACATGCTCTGCCAGTTTTTTCCCCATTGCCAGGTGCCTGGAACGTTCTGTCCAGGGAACATTGGCACATCCCTAAAAAAATTTGTCTCGGAGTCCTGGAAACCCTCCTGGAGGTGAGTCCTGGTTTACTGGTGGACTGGTCATCTGGGGATGGCGGGAAGGGCTGGACGCAGCCGGGACTTCCCCATCCCAGAAGTGCCCTGAGACGTCAGTGGTCACTCCTGGTTTCTGGATTGTTTTTGTCTCGTGTCTGGGCCCTGTGTGTAATAATTGTTGAGTTTTGATTTGTAAAGGTTTTGTCAGGTTGTTGAAATCCTCTTGGAGGACATTGAGTGGTTCTTCCCTTCCTGTTTAACCTTTGACTGTGTGACTGGATTACTGATCTTTTTATCAAGGTTCCTTGCAGGATTTTACCTCTCCTGAAATGACCCTCTATGTGTACCCTGTCCCTCCCGACTAAGCACTCTTTTTCCCAGGTCAATGCCGGAGTGCAGGATGACTTTCCCCTCACAGTCCCTGGCAGACTCTGGGAGTGGTTTTAACCTTTTTTTCCTTCACACACACTGGTCCCGCTCACTGGCCTTGAGGCGGTGGCAGCAGAGCCAGAAAAAGTGGTGGCGGTGGTGGCGTTTGCAAGCCCTCCCCTCCCTCAGGGTGTTCGTTTCCTGAGCCCTCAGTCTCCCTGCGCCGCCCCTCCTGGTCCCGCCCTGATTATGGGAGATGGACCAAGCTCCTGAGAAACTCCCTAGGTCAGTGGTCGGCAAACTCATTAGTCAACAGAGCCAAATATCAACAGTACAATGATTGAAATTTCTTTTGAGAGCCAAATTTTTTAAACTTAAACTTCTTCTAATGCCACTTCTTCAAAATAGACTTGCCCAGGCTGTGGTATTTTGTGAAAGAGCCACACTCAAGGGGCCAAAGAGCCGCATGTGGCTCGCGAGCTGCAGTTTGCCGACCACTGCCCTAGGTTGTAGGATGGGGCATTTATCTGTTTGTTGCATCTATTAGTCTTGTTTCCTTTGTCCAACATGAGTGCCATTTCTGTTTTGCTAAAACATGGGTCGAGAATCCTGTCCTGGGATGAGGGAAAGGGAGGCCCCTATGTCTGTTCTTGATAGGCCCCCATCAGGGGATTTGGGCAGTGTTCCTGTTATCTGTTCAGATCCCAAGACTGTAAGAGTACTTGTTCACTGAAAGGGTGTAAGTACAGATGTTTGTTTGATATTTTGTTTGTCTGACTGGGTATAATTATTTGTTCATGTAAGTGTGGAAGTCTGTGAGAAAAAAAAGAAAGAACATTTAATTTATTTAAGGCTGAGTGCTCTGACACATAGCAAACCACCCCGAGTGGCCACTGGGATTCCTTTTTCCCAGGGGTGCTTGCTCTCTGTCAGAGGGGGAATCGGCCCACCTAACTAATAACATTTCTGTCTATGTTTATTAATTTGAAGGTATGAAGTTGTAACAATTGTGGTCCGAAGAGGTTTAAAGCAGGGACCAAATTCTAAAGTTAACTATTTATAAGAAGGAAGCCAGAACTGGCAAAGTCACCAAGTCTGCCCAGAAAGCTCAAAAAACTAAATGAATCTTATTTCTCACACCTGCCGCCACCCAGTCTTAATCAGTGGTGGAGGAACGGTCCCAGAACTGTTTGTCTCAATTGGCCATTTGAGTTTAATATGGTTAATGATTACAATACATTGTAAAACCTTCAGAAGGAAAGGAAAATATTTTGTGGGCCACTTGGTCCTTTTTGTGTGTATGTGTGGCAGCTCTTAAGTTATTAGTTTTTAAAATCAGTACTTTTTAATGGAAACACACTCAAGCAGAGGGGCTTTTCAGAGAGGTCAGGGAGTCTGATTGCAGTGTAAGGGTCACCGGTTCCCCCATGCCACCTTCGTTGGCAGGAGGCAAGCGCTTTTCCCAGTGGGAACAGAGAGAGGTCTGCCAGATGAAAACGCCTCAGTGGGAGCACCTCTATTCGCCACCTGGGATCCGCGCAGTGCTCCCTGCCTCTGCCCACCGGGCACCCATCCCCTCCAGGGGTTGTTTTGAGTAGCTGGAGGCAGTGGCGAGGAGGGAAATTCCCTTGTGACTCCCTGCTCCCCAATGAGACCCAAGAACCCCCGGCGACTCCTTGGACACTTTTCACCGTGTTCTGTTAGGGGGCTTAAAGGCGGCAGCTAGAAATTCCCCCATTCCCCTTTTCAGGCTTATCAGAAACTGAGATCTTTATCTCTAGGAAAAATTCTAGCGGCTAGAGGCCAGGGAACATGCTGCTGGGCCTGCTCCCTCCTCCCCCCTGCCTTTTCTTTGCTAGACATGTTTAGAAATACTTAATGGAAGGTTTGAGGCATGGTTATGCATTTTTGAAGGACATAGAAAGAAGGTTTGAAGGCTAATTTGAAATTGTGACATCTGTGAAGGTTTGTGTATGTGAGGAGAAGGAAAAGAGAATGTAGAAAGAAAGAAAAGGCCAGTAGCAAACAGGAAGGAATTAGTATGCCTATTGTAGGAAGCAGGGGCACTGAAAGAGAGAATGTCCTGGCAGGTTAGCCAGGGAAGCAAAAGGGGAAACTCAGACTCCAAGGATCTTTAACTTAGAGGAAGAGGACTGTCGGGGCCAGGGCTCCTTTCCATTAAGCCCCCAGGAGCCCAGGGTAACCTTACAAGTGGGGGGCAAACCTGTTAGTTTCCTGGTGGACACTGGGGCAGTCTATTCAGTCTTGACAGAGCCGATGGGACCCGTTACCTCTAAGAAGACATCAGTCCAGGGAGCCTGCCTGTTTTCCTTGGACATCAAAAAGGACTGTGGACCTCGGAAGGAACACGGTAATGCATTCATTTCTGGTCATGCCAGAATGCCCATACCTCCTGCTTGGACGTGACCTCCTACAGAAGCTACAAGCCACCATATCCTTTGAGGGGGATAGAGCACACCTCACCGTGGATCCAAGGAACCCAGGTCCGGTTACATCCTCCCCTGCCTGTATTCTTTTAACCTGTCCTCTCTCAGAGGAATATATCTTGCAGGAAACGGAAAAAGCGACACCAGGGGAAAAGCATAAGCCCACTACCTACCTGGAGGAGTTACAACATCTCTATCCCATGGTCTGGGCAGAAAACAACCCCCCCCCCCCCCCCGGGGTTGTCAAGTCATCAAGCTCCTGTAGTAGTCCAATTGCAAGCCACCGCCACTCCAGCCTGGGTAAGGCAATACCCCCTGAGTTTAGAAGCAAAGAAGGGAATTGCTAAACACATTTGCCAGCTGCGGGAAGCGGGAATTCTAATTCCCTGCCAGTCCCCCTGGAATACCCCCTTGCTTTCAGTTTTAAAGCCTGGGACTAAAGACTTCAGGCCAGTACAAGACCTAAGGGAGGTGAACAAGAGGGTTGAGACTATACATCCCACGGTCCCGAACCCTTACACTCTGCTAAGTCTTCTGCCTCCAGAGAGACAATTCTACTCGGTCTTAGATCTAAAGGATGCCTTCTTCACCATACCCCTGGCCCCAGTTAGCCAGCCTATCTTTGCATTCGTGGAATGACCCAGAGGGTGGATTCTCAGGACAATTGACCTGGACTAGACTGCCTCAAGGTTTCAAAAACTCTCCCTCCCTTTTTGATGAAGCCTTGAGCTCAGACCTACTTGCCTTTAGGCAGGAGCATCTGGAATGCACCCTACTCCAGTATGTAGATGATCTTCTACTGGCAGCAGATACTGAGGAAAATTGCCGACAAGCCACTGAGGGCCTGTTAGGCACCCTACAAGCATTAGGCTACCGGGTGTCAGCCAAGAAGGCACAGTTATGCTCCTCTGATGTCACATACCTGGGGTACAACATTAGCAAAGGCAGATGGGGACCCTCTCCCTCAGTCGAATAGAGGCAATCTTACGAATCCCCGTGCCTACAACCAAGAAGCAGGTTCGGGAATTCCTAGGGGCAGTTGGATACTGCCGCCTGTGGATACTGGGGTTCAAAGATATTGCTAAACCTCTATACTCAGGTACTGGGGGAACACAGCCGCTGAACTGGACCGAAGTGGAACAACGGGCCTTTGAGGAACTAAAGAAGGCTCTCGTCTCAGCACCTGCCCTAGCCTTGCCAGACGTCATGAAGCCCTTCCACCTCTACGTGAGTGAGGTAAGGGGCATTGCCAAAGGGGTTCTCACCCAGACTCTAGGTCCCTGGAAGAGACCTGTGGCCTATCTAAGAGACTAGACCCCGTGGCAGCAGGGTGGCCAGCGTGCCTCCGGGCAGTGGCCGCCACAGCATTGCTGGTAAAGGAGGCAGATAAGCTGACTCTGGGCCAGGAACTAGCCCTGACAACACCCCATGCTGTGGAGGCCCTCCTTCAAGCTGCTCCGGAGAGGTGGATGTCAAACACCAGGATCACCCAGTGCCAAGCTCTTCTCCTGGACCAGCCCCTTATCCGGTTCCATAAGACACTGTCCATCAGCCCTGCCAGCCTGCTTCCAGATGATGATCCGGAGGAACCCATTCATGACTGCATAGAGGTAACAGACGCAGTACAAACGGCTCGCCCAGACCTGACAGATGTCCCGCTATATGACCAGACAAGGTACTGTTCACGGATGGGAGCAGTTATGTTCAGGATGGGATCCGATATGCAGGGGCAGCAGTAGTCACCCTGGACCGCACCATTTGGGTGCAGTCCCTGAATAGGGGACATCAGTACAAAAAGCTAAACTTTTGGCCTTAATCCAGGCCCTTCGATGGGGACACAGTGCCACCCACCAGGAAAGAGGGTTACCAACTTCAGCCGGAAAGGACATTAAAAATAAGGCTTAGCCTTATTAGAGGCCATCTGGCTCCCAAGGGCAGTTGCAATAATGCACTGCAAAGGACATCAGAAAGGGGAGACAACTGAAGCCAGAGGAAATAGAGCCGCAGACCTAACTGCCAAGGAAGCTGCCCTAAAACCAGTGGGGCCTTTACAAGTCTTAGTAACCCTGCCGGACCTTGACCTACGGCAGACCCATCCTACACCAAACAAGAGGAGGAATTGGCAGAACAGAAGCAAGCCATCAAAGGACCACATGGTTGGTGGACCTTACCAGATGACAGACTGTTGGTCCCAGAGGCTCTAAGTCAGACGTTAGTTGCCCAGTTACACCAGGCTACCCACCTAGGCAGCACCAAGACTTCTGAACTTCTGCGAGGCAGGTACTACATACCAAGCTTAGATAAGATAATTAAAAGCATAGTCACTAGATGTACTATCTGCGCACAGGTAAATGCTAAGCAAGGTAAGAGGGGCCCCCTGGGAATTCGGGCCTGGGAGATATTCCCCAGGAGAGCATTGGGAGGTGGATTTCACAGAGATTAAGCCACCAGCTTCAGGGTACAAGTACCTGCTAGTTCTTATAGACACCTTCTCGGGTTGGGTTGAAGCATACCCCGCTAAGATCTAGATTTCGGCTACCAGTATCAGATAATGGCCCCGCCTTTGTAGCCAAGTTATCTCAAAGTATAGCTCAAGCCATAGGCATAAATTAGAAACTCCATTGTGCATACCAGCCACAAAGTTCAGGACAGGCATGAGCAGGACTCTAAAAAGGAGTTTAATTAAATTTGTCCTAGAAACCGGTGAAAACTGGACCAACCTCCTGCCCTTCGCCCTGTTATGGGCCAGGTGTACCCCCTACCGGAAGGGGTCCCCCCCCTTTTTTTGAGATCATGTATGGTAGACCTCCCCCCATCCTTCCCAGGGTCAGGGAGAAACTGAAAGCTGTAATTCATAACCATTCCTTGCTCAAGTCCTTACAGGCTCTGCAGTGTACTCAGAGCGCCACCCATAAGCTTGTTCGAAACGCACTGCCAGTGCCCAGCGCAGACCCTGTACATCCCTTCCAGCCCGGGGACTTGGTGTGGGTAAAGAAGTTCACTGCCCAAGGACTCAACCCAATCTGAAGAGGATGCTACACTGTTATCCTGAGCACGCCCACAGCTGTTGAAGTAGATGGGTCCAAACCTGGCTACAGCACTCCCAGCTCCTGCAGCAGGAAACAGCCTGGAGCCTGGCAACCAGCAGCCTCACCCGTGAGATCCCTAGCCTGGGCTCCACGCTGCCAGGAGGAGACTCGACACCTGCAGGAGGGGAACTGGACTTCAGTGAGGACAGTACTGACCGTGGTACTAGGGGCCTTGGTAACTGTAAGAACATTTTTGCTAGCCAGTAAGAAAGTCCAGGGCCAAGTAGGGCTAGATGTGCTAGGGGACAGGAGAGCAGGAACAGAACAGAGAATGCCCTTAAAGGAGGTGGGGTGAGTAAATAGAAAACTAATTGTGCCAAGCAGGTAGTTTAGAAAAATTAATGCAGTCAAACTACTTGAAGTTAGGGGGCAGTACAATCCCCTAACTAATAAGGATGAGTCCATGATTTGACTCATGCACATAAAACCAGTGGGGAATGAAGTATGGTAGCAACCATACTTGGGTAAAAATTGCTGTTTAATATTTTTAACCTTGCTGTTTTGGGTTCTGTACTCATTTAAAAGTTTTGATTTTCTGAACTTATGTATGATTGAATACTCCCTTGATGGCGGTTTGAATATCCCATTGATTGTGATCTCACTGGTCATCCAAGCACATTCCTCTGGGACCCAGGACAGATAGTGATCCTAAATTGTCTCAGTAGCTACAGATAACTGAATTTCGGTTGACTCAGTGGTCCCGGAATCTGGACAGCACAATTATTCTAAATTGTCCAGGTGGTCCCAGATAATGCGTTTCTGTTGATTCAGTGATTCGTAGATACTTTAGATAACTAAGTTGCTCAAATTCTGCTACTGTAAAAATGCTTTTTCGTGAAACCGGTTCCTCATTCCAGACCCAATGATGTAATCAATACCTTTGTGATATTCTGTCAATATAAGCCAGATGTGGCAAACAGTTCGGGGCTGCGAGGTCTGGAGCGCTTTTGCTCCCTCCTATGCCGCCAGCTTTTAATAAATGACTCCATAATTCGACCTTTTTTTGAGGCGTCCTTTGTAAGATGGGGATTACACTACAACAAAAGCAAGGGGAGTGGGGAACGAACTCTCCAGGATTGGAAAAAAAGTAAAATGATAGATATGCACTTCTTTTACTAGGTGGGTACCTGACAGTTAACAATCAACAATTAATACAAAAACAATAACAATGAGGATTTGTGGTCTTTGCCCTGGCTTCCATGCGGGCCTTCCCTGAGCTAGTCTGGTTAGCATGTGTCCCTTTCTTCCACAACTTTGAGACACTAAACATCAGAAGAGATACTGCACTCACCCTAAGTGGGATGTCTCAATCTGTCTAAAACACTACACTCTCTGGCCCTCAAGACATTTACAAATTATTCCTTCCTGAGGTTAAGAGAGGAAGAGCATGTGATCAGACAGAGGCTTCCTCTTCCGGTCAGGGAGAAAGCTTGTGGGCAAGCTGGGTCTCAGCAGCCATCATGCAGGAGCACTGGACAGGGCTGAGTTTAGGTTCCCACCGCAGGGGCCTTAATTGCTGGGCCCCAAAGCAGGAGACTGAAGAAAAGCAGGCGCAGAAAGCATGGACCAACGAGAGAAAGGGATGTGCCCTGGGAACTATTACCAGAGAGGGGCCTGCCAGACCACTGCCGCGGAATAAGAGAGACACCAGGGCCAGGGCCGGGTGTCACCAAGCGAGCGGGAAGAGGCGGGGAGCGGCTTGGGAAGGTGTGGCCAAGGAGGGTGCGGGGGGCGGGGGGAGGGGGGAGACGAAGGGACACCGGGGAGAGGTGGAGCCTTCAGGAGGGTGCGGCAGCACTGGCCCGGGAGGCTGAGTTGTCGGACTGGGGCTTGGGAAAGGTGCGGACACGCGGGCGGGGTGGAGAAGAGGGCGAAAGGCGGAGTCATCAGGGGAGGGAGAGGCACGGCCTTTAAAGGACCGAAAGGCAGGACCAGCAAGTCAAGAGTGGAGACCGCCAGGGGGCGAGGTGGTCCAGTCTGGGCTGCGGACGCCCACAAAGGCCCCCTGTACCCACTTTTGGACAGACTGCCGCTTGTCCGCCGCTCACCGCTCGCGGAATCATTTGCCGCTGCCGGCGGGATTTTCATTAGATAGGTTATTTGCATTTCGGAGACAAGCCCCAGTGGGCTGACCCTGATTCGAATTGCATTTAATAAACGAACAATGGATTAGCAAGAATTGACAATTTGACATAATAAACATTTACTCCTTGGCCACATCCTGCATGGAGGAAGAGCCTTTAATATACCTCATTGATCAGACACTTATTTCTTGTGGCAGGTTTTTAAAATAGCAGGATAAATCCTAATAGTGGACAAAGTTACTTCTCCAGAATGACACTGTTAGACCTATAAATACCAGTGAAACTTACGGGGTATTTTTCTTAAATTTGAATATGTTTTGACTTTCATACAATTCTGCCTAAATGTTTTAAAGTTTTAGGACTTAGTATAACTCCATTATAGCATGGCTATTTATTACATTGACTCTGATCTGCATTGGAAT